>NC_034602.1:77269169-77272436 GCF_900095145.1 Mus pahari | reverse complement strand
CTGCTCTAGATGCTCCTGCTCTAGATGCTCCTGCTCTAGATGCTCCTGCTCTAGATGCTCCTGCTCTAGATGCTCCTGCTCTAGATGCTCCTGCTGCTGTTGTGCTGACTTCCTTCTATCAAATGCATCAGTTGGGAAAGATGAGAAGGATGTGACTCAGCAATCTGCCGGTGTGTAGCTGGATCCCAACATTAAGCTTGGGGTGGAGCAGTGCCGGTACAGGAGTCAAGAGCAGATATAGAGGTTACATTTCATAGCTAATGTTTCATAAATTTTAAGAGATGATGTCAACTGTAGAATTTAGATGTAATTACGTGTCTTTCATGCTTCTTTTAGAGCCATTGTCTGCAGTGGTAAGTCTCAGCAAGTGTGGGCTAGTCCCCATGGAATCACTCTCCATCCCTTGTCCCTTTACCAGTCACTGAGAAGGAAAACTTAATTTTTATCTTATGCATCTTTCCCACCCTAGTATATGAAGCTTGGGACATATGAGCCTGAAGAGGAAGTGGCAGGAAATTGTCGCAATATGCTCCCTATCATTCCTGAAGTGTTCTAGGTTGGGGAACATCTCAGGCTCTTTTTTCTTTGATCATATTCTGATCAGGGGATAGGGTGGAATTTAATTTTATAGAGTTCAAAACCTGCGTTAGAAAACTTAGTAGAAGTGGAAAGAGAGGAGCAGGAGGCTCATTTTCAATGGTGTCTAAAACTGGGTTCACAATCTCTTATTTTAGGCAGACTGCTCTGATGTGTACACAGCTGGTCCCTGGTAGTAAGCATGTGTGGTTCCCTACATCCCACTTCCTGTGTTGCTGCTGTACAAATGCCTCCTCTTGGAGGCCTCATTCTGCAAACCTTTATGTTACTAAGGAAACATGTCTGGTCCTTCATTGCTCCTCTAATGTCACGTAGGTTGGACAAGAAGCCTTACTCTCTCTAACTTTAAAACTAACATTTATTTTGTGTGCATGTGTGTGCAAGTGCCGTGGCACACATGTGACAGTCAGAGGATGCTTTTGGGAGTCAGTTCTCTTTTTCCACTATGTGAGTCTCTGGGGATCAAACTCATGTCATCAGGCCTGGTGATATGTGTCTTTGCTTGTTGAGCCATCTGGCTGGCCCTCAGAAGCATCTTCTCCATGGTACCAGGGCCTGGTCTTTTCATTGACATTTGGTAATGTACAGTAGGCTTGAGTACCCTTTTATTTTCTGCAGCAGTGTGAGATATCGTGTGCACAGTGACTGAGCTGGCTGTAGACTGTCTGTTTGGTCACCACTGTGGTACCTATCAGTTGTGTTCATTCTCATTTTCCAAGGATGAGACCATAAACCTGATACCTTGCACAGTGCTTAGGACTTATGTAAATTTCCAGAGAACTTTGGATAAAATAAATAAGTTAATGAGTGGCAAACAAGGGGTGAGTATGCTTTTCTTTACTATTTAAATACATATAAATAATAAGCATACAATTCCTGACATTTCCAGTGAGAAAAATTCTTTATTTAAAACAGGCCAATTGCCTTTTCTTTTCCTAGATTAAATAAAATATTCTATAAATAAGAATTTTAAATCCAATATATGAAACCAGTAATAGCAGTCAGGGTTCTCCCACCAATCACCATTTAATAAGGTTTAAATGAAATACTTTGGAATTCTGAAACTAAGTGCTTTTGTGTAGAGGAAGAAGCAATGTCACATTTCCTGGGCAATAATGTCATGTAGTAAGAGAAATTTTATAACGCCTAAGACAGCTACATGCTAGACCACTTAGACTTGCTCTGATATCATTGATAGTATTTCTAAGTCATGGAGACAGTTGATACATTTTATTTCGATAAGAATGGAAGCAAGAAGGGACCTACACTATTTCTAGCCACTTGTATTTATTAATATATGCTTAGTGCTCTTCACATCTTCGCTGCGGAAGGGTAGTGAGTATATTAGCAACAAGGGACTACGGGGACAAAGCTGGAAAGCTTGTGCATACACAAAGTAGCTGCTATGTCAAGGCTGTCAGGGCTCTTGGAAGCGCCATGCGTGGTGCACCTGGGGTTGGTGCACTTTGTTTCCAGGCATCAGTGGCTGCTGAGTGTCTGGGGACATGGTGATATCCATGGTTGCTTCTCCATCACCCAGGGGTGTGGTAACATCAGCACCATAGGTTTCATAAACGTCTGCTAATTCAGGGGTGATCAGTGGGTCTGCAGCTGCAGGGGTGACTCCAAGGAGTCTTTGCCCTGCAGGACCCCTTGCCATACTGGGGATGTGGTCATTGGGGAAAGCAAGAAGTCCTGCATGGGCCCCAGGTGCCATTTGTGAAAGGAGAGCGGGGTTTTCCCGTTTGCCTGGGTTGGCCTCTTGCAGTGGAGAGCCTTCTGGACCTTCTCCCTTTTCAGGGCCTTTGGTAACAGACACTGGGGAATCTACTTCCACAGTAAAGTCTCCTCCCTTGGGTGAATTCTGATTCAGTCTCCTAAGGGTTTGCCTGAAGCCTCCAAATCCTGGGAACAGAGTTCCATAGGCCATGGGAGTTCCTCTTCCTCCCTGGAAAACAAACATCCATCAGTGACACAATTACTGTGTGATATTCGTTCCATACAATTGTATACGATTATATTCACCGAGAAGCTATAAATACTAACACAACTGTGAGTTGGCTGACTGCTTTGTCGAAACACACTTCTTATAGAACTGGCTTTGACGTATAGGGGAGAGGATTCTCCTCTTATCTGGGTAGGGGAAGGCCTCTTTCAGGAAAGGCAGGTCTCTACTACTAAGCCATAGTTAAGAAAACAGTAAGCAGTTGAAAAGGGCTCAACCATCATGGAACAGAGCACACAACCATCATGGAACAGAGCACACAACCGTCATGGAATAGAGCACACAACCGTCATGGAACAGAGCACACAACCGTCATGGAACAGAGCACACAACTGTCATGGAACAGAGCACACAACCATCATGGAACAGAGCACACAACCATCATGGAACAGAGCACACGCTTTATTATGCCTTGGTTGAGGAGGAATGTCTGGGGACATGTTTTCAGTATCCCTCAAATATAGCTCTATGTATGAGTTTTAACTCTTTCCCTCCATCTATCTTTTCTGTCTCCTCCTCTTTCTCATTTTCCCTTCCCCCTTCTCTTCTTTTTCTCTTCTTCCTAACCCCTTCCTTTCCTTTCCTTTCCTTTCCTTTCCTTTCCTTTCCTTTCCTTTCCTTTCCTTTCCTTTCCTTTCCTTTCCTTTCCTTTCCTTTCCTTTCCT
>NC_034602.1:77261124-77268927 GCF_900095145.1 Mus pahari | reverse complement strand
CCCTCCCCTCTTCTTTCCTTTCCTTTCCTCCCCTCTCCATTCTTTTCCTTTCCTCCCCCTCTTCATTTCCTCTCCTTTCCCCTACTCCCACCCATGTTTCCCCCTCCCTCTGCCCTCTCTTTCTCTCCGTCCCTCCTTTTCTCCTCCCTTCTGTCTCTTTCCTCCCCTCCCTCCCCCTTCTCTCTTTCCAGTTCTTCCTCCTCTCTCCCTCTCTTTCACTCTCCTCCCATCTCCCTCTTCTTCTGCTTCTTCTTCTTCTTTTAAACAAAGTATAAGAAAAAGATAAATTTCTCTGGAGCCCCCCCCCACCATGTACCTATAGAATTCTAGAACTTAATGTATTTCTTTTGCTGTCATGACCATGGGAGGCATAATCTAGGACTATTTATACTTGAGCAGAGCTGTGTGATTTTTTCTCATTGTTTTGACTTATTTTAAATCTCACTTTTACTTTTTCCATTACGTTTATTGTGATTTTCATAAAAAAACACAAAATCTTTTGAGAAAGAGACAAAACATACTTAGATTAACTAATAAGAGGGTAATGAGCATTCGTCTTGGATATTTAATTTCAGCAAGTTGTGTTGGTATTATATATATAAAATACTCTTTCCTTCTACTTCTCTTGGCTTTTCCCTAGGCTTCAGCCTTGATGCCATCCCTAGAAATGGCTCCGTGAGCTTCTGAACTGGGTTATCCCACTTGACTTCCTCTTTCCTTCTAATAACGTGGTTGCTACCCCTATCTTATGAATGGGACATTATTCACAGGGAATCTATTTTCCAACTTAGTAGATTGTTAAGCCCCACAGCATGTTGTGTGTGTGTCTGGCACACAGAAACCACGAACAAGTGTGAGATGTTATTCTTCTTTTTGTGGTAGCATGTATGTACATGTATTAACTCAGTAGGGTATGCCGTTGGCAATGAGTTATTGATTTGACATAGTTTAGCTACGTTTTGCTCTCTGACAGAGGTAACTAGTAGACATTTCTGGGAGAAAAGATCAAGTTGTATTATCTTATTGGTCTCAGAAAGTTTTAATATGCATGGACAATAACAAACAGTAGGCTCTCATATTCTTACTGGCCTAAATGCCTTATAATAATTAAAATTTAAAGTCAAATTTTCTCTTTTTGTTTAATTTTAAGGTCTGAATTACTTTGGATTTACTTTTGAGCTTTTTTGGGGGGTAGGGGGTGGGGGGTGGGGTGGGGAGCTAAATAGTCCTAAAAGGCATGAGATATCTGTATGAACCACACATCCTTTTCACTTTGAAGGATTTTGTGGTTCACTGTACTGACTCCTCTTGTGACTCTTCTGTTCACATATGAGGAGTGGAACAAAAATCCTGGGCTCAAAAATAGCCACCACTCAGGAACAAACGATTAGAAAATGTGATGAAAAAGCAACTATTTTTGAGTCAGGCTCTTGAAGTCAAGGCTGGCCTTGAACTCTTCTTGATCTTCCTGCCTCCACATCCTGAGGGCTGGGATTCTGGGTATCACCACCATTCTCAGCTCTGAAGTGTTTTAAATCTTTTGATACTGCTTCAGAATTGAGCTGTCAGTTTTAGAGTAGAGGAATTGAAGTCTAATAATCCTTTAGGTTCTTTTACAGTCATTGCCTCCAGTAGATAGCAGTCTGCAGCTGTGCTCCCTGGCCATTGTTTTAAGAAGAGTTAGAAGGCAGTACTCACAGGCATTTCTTCTGAACTCATGAAGCCAATTCTGGCAGGAGCATTCTGTTCAAAAGAAACAGTGTGTCACTGTATGAACTCAAGCCATCTACTCAAGCCAATATCAGAAGCCACTGAGTATCCTCTTAGGACTCAATAGTACTGTGTCCAGAGCAGAGTACAGAGTTGACTATTATTGAATAAATAGAGCCAATTTAACAGATTTAAAATTAACCTTTTCTTTAATGCTATTGTGTTGGTGTCTGTTTAGAATTATGCAAATGGAAAAGTGTGCCACTTTACTATGTAAATCATGACTGTAGGTATTTAGGGAGTATATATTTGGAATATCTTGTGTTATGTATGGATTCTATAGTTTTTAGCCCTCAAGATGGCAATGATTTTTAACGGCTGCTTTTGACAGAATGTGGACTTACCAATTGGTTTGCTCCATAAGACATGTAAAACATTCCTGGGTAAAACTGAGCAGAACAAAATAGTTATAAAAAAGTGAATCTCCCCAAGATCAGCCTTTTAAGTAGTTTCAAACACAGATGTGGAAGTAGACAGCAGACACTTACAGCGGATGCTTTGTTGTGTGCCATTGGTCCCCGAGATATGGACCGGGCGATCTGGAACACCTTTAAGAGGTGGGAAGCAGAAGAGGCAGTCAACACAGGCAACCCTCCACTGAGGGAGTTTTTTTTTTTTTTTTTAAATTAGCTATTTTCTTCATTTACATTTCAAATGCTATCCCCAAAGCCCCCTATACCCTCCCTCACCCTGCTCCCCAACCCACCCACTCCTGCTTCCTGGCCCTAGCATTCCCCCTGTACTGGGGCATATGATCTTCGAAATACCAAGGGGCCTCTCCTCCCATTGATGGCCAATTAGGCCATCCTCTGCTACATATGCAGCTAGAGACACAGCTCTGGCAATTAAAAACAATGAATTCATGAAATTCTTAGGCAAATGGATGCATCTGGAGGATATCATCCTGAATGAGGTAACCCAATCACAAAAAGAACACACATAATATGCACACACTGAGGGACTTTTTAAAGAGTTCCAGGAACACATTTTTTGATTGATTAGTATGAAAACTTAGCACTTAATATTTAGAAAAAGAAACTCAGAAATACTCTATACCTATAGGTAAATAAGAAAAGAAGAAAATTCATTCAAACTCTTTGAAATATAGACATATACTTTTTTTCTCCAGGGAAGAACCTTATTGAAATCTGTACTTACAGTTGGAAATTGTGGATCAGCAAAATCCATTATTGGTACCTGTGCCATGAGGAAATATTAAAACTGTCACTCAAAACAGACAAACTGAGTACACTTCTAATTTGTGATTACAATAGAGTAGTTTAAGATGTCTCTCTATCTTATTCTCTAAGTCTTGGGATAACCTGTCTTATATTGACATGGCTCAAGTGATCTGACACGGAGATGAGAAATGTCTATTTTGGGTTTGTTCTACATTATAGAGTGAATGGTAACGAGGTTTGGAATTGGCACATACTTGAGTGGTTTCAATTTTGGCTCGTCCATTAGTGTAATCCTTGGAAAATTTTGTAGCCTCTCAAAACTTAGGTTTATTTATTTATTGATTGTTTTTTTTTTTTTTTAAGTCAGGGTTTCTCTGTGTAGTCCTAGATATCCTGGAATTTGATCTGTAGATAAGGCTCACTTTGCCCTCAAAGATCATCTTGTCTTTGCCTGTGGTCAAGTCCTGGGATTAAAGGCATGTCCCAAGCCTGGCATCTTCTTGGGCTTAAAAGGGTTCATAATGTTTTCTTTATAGGGTGTAGTCAGGATGATATGAGGGAATAGTAAATGCCTGCCACATAGTATTGAGAGTTACACAGCACCTTCCTTTTCCTGTCCATTGTACTTTTCCTTACAATATTACAAGGTAATTTTGCATAGCTGCATTTTATCTGCAGAGGACACAATCACTGTACTATACTATTCCCAACACCGAAAACCCTCAGCTAGTGAGCCTGGACTTGTCTGACGTGTCCTATTCCCAAGGAATGCTCTCACTAAGCCAAGGTTAGAGATGCAGAGCTTTAGCAACCTGACATCTCTGATGGCAACAGATTGAAATGGATATTTATGTCTCATAAAAGGATATTAATAAAGTGTTCATCTTTTAGCATGCTAGGCCTGAGAGATGTGATTATTTAAGTATGCCCTACCAGTTGTTTTTTGTTTCGTTGTGTTAGTGGGTGATCCTGACCTGATTTTAAAGAAGTAACTTAGGTGGGCTACAAAGAATTACCTCAGTTGTTGGTGGGTTCTCTGATGGTGCCACCTGCGGCTCATCTGGTGCTATCAGCTCTCCTTCCTGCAAGGGCAGCTGTCCAGGGTGCATTGGAGGCTGAGGCCCTGGCTTCTGGGGTGTGGCCTGGACACCGGTTGCAGCAGTGGGCTGGAGGAAGGGTTTCAGTCCTGGCTGGTGAGGCTGCAAGGATGGCTGTGATGGGAGAGGTGGGGGATGCACAGGCAAAGAATATTCATACTGTAGAGAAATTTGAAAAGAATGTCAGAAAGAGATGGTTCATTGAACCACAGTGCCTAGAACTTCTACAGCCAAGTACTTGGAGGCTTGCTGTTCGGAAGGCAGTAGTCTTAAAGCAGGGTTTACACAGGAGGCAGAGGTGATACTTAAGAGAAAGTATTTGAGAAAGTTTTAAATATACTTACCTCTCTACCTTTGTTGGGACCACGGTTTCGTGGGGTGCGGAAATCTCCACACCTGCACTCTTTGGTGGAGTGACTCATTCCCTCTGGGTAGCTACCTGTATGCATCTTTATCTCACCACTTTCTTACTGGCTTATGTGAATTTGTCAATGGGAGAGGAAGTGCTTGGTCTTGCTTGGACTAGATTGTCCCAGGGTTGGGTGGTATCCAAGGGGGCGTCCCCTTTTCTGAGAAGGGGAGGGGGTACTTGTGGGAGGGATTTGTAAGGGTGGGACAGGGAACAGAGTAGGGAACACAGTAATTGGAATGTAATGTGGATAGAAAAATAAATTATGATAAAAAAAATTAAAAAAAAACATTGACCTAAGTCAACTGACAGACTTTATACCTTGGTATTTCACAGATTACTACTAGTAAACAACTGATATATGAAGGGTACTTACAATATTTTGTGATTTAATAAAAGGATAGTTAAAGTACTTAAATGTTTCATCATAAATCTATTTTGGAAGCAATCAAGTGAAGGAATAATAACACAATTCATATGGTCATTATGGCCTTGTAGATAATGCTGTTACATAAGTCCATATAGAATTAAGAGTAACTGTTAAACTATTGTGGGTTTTGTTTTTTATCAATTACTTGTAATAGGCTGCACACTATCTGTATTCTAATTGCACACTCCTGGAACAATGGGTATGGAAGTCTCATATTAACTTGGGCTCTGCCTTTTATCTTCAGCCATTGCTCATGTGTCAGCTCCTATGGCATCCATTACTTCTACCTCACTATTAACATCTTGAAATATGTGCCAATCTGTTGGAAATTCCATGAGCCTTTGAGCCATTCTAACATGTCCTTATTTTCATCCCCGCCCCAGACCACAGTTTGGATAATATGCTTATTAGAAATCTAATTAATAATAGTTGACAGATTAATATATTGGTTCCTGTTTGGCTCATTGTGTTTTCAATCAGGATGATTATTGTCATTTGAAATTAGTCTTTAGGTAATTATTTAGGAAATTTTGATTAAAATGAAAGTTATCCAGAGTATAGTCTGTTTTTATTTTTGAGGCTGTTCATTGTTATTCCTGATATTTTTACTGTAGGTCTCTTCTTTCAGAGGCTATTTGAAATAAATTGCAAATTTAAAATAAAAAATATTCCCTAAGTAACAGGAGTTATAGGACTTGATTTATTTGGTATTAGGGGAATTTTTGGTCAATTGCTAATTTGTGTTTGCTGCTATTTTAAGAACAAAAGTAGGAAAAGGTCTTAAACCTTGAGTTTGAACACATGGATGCAATTAGCTTACCTGCTGGGTTTCATGTTCCCTTGGTCCTATCCATGGGAAAGAGTTATGCGGTGGGAGGAGTCCGTGCAACCATAAACTATTAAGTGCTTTTCCAAAGCCAAGTCTAGAATACTGACAGAAACAAAGAAAGCATACAAACATTTCAGGATCGTGAGATAGCAACCAAAAGCAAAAGTGATGCTGGTTTGTGTGGAATGGGTAAGCCAATTCTCTCTTCCAACAAAATTAAGTTATGTTCTGGGCGTGTCACAATATACCATAAACTTGATGGTGATTTATCACTCTGGGAATTTGTGTTTGGGACCACTTAACAAAATTATTAGTAATTTTTATTAGTAATAAGTAATTTTATTTTACTTAAGGTAACTCAATGTATATATTTTGATGGCTTATTTTGTTGGTATTTTGAGGCAGGCTTATACTTTAGCATGTCCCCAGCTTGCCCTTGAATTTGCATTCTTTGTACATCAGCTCCTGAGTACTGGATATATTATTTCTACTTTCATCTGCCAGGACATATTAATATTACAAAATGTGTCTTTTGATACTGACTGTGTAGCTCAGGCTGACTGTGAACTCATGCCATTCTTCCTGCCTCAGTCTCCCAAAGACTGGGGTTACTGGAGTGGGGCTCATGCTTGACCATCACACTTTACTTTGTTTAAGGATTTCTTAATCACTCATTTCTTCTCTCAGTGTTTAGGTATTTACCTATTAATAAATAAATTCTAGAAACTATAGTACTGTTGCTGTCATAACCACAAACTATGAATGCTGTAATAAATATTTTAAAAAGTGTTTATGAAGATCTCATTCATCTCCTATAGTTACCTGAGAAAGTGCGTTGAGTCCCTGCAAGCTTCCCAGTTGTCTCATTGTCTATAAGAAAAAATGTGTTAATGCTCTAACATATGTTAGACATCTGTTTGACACAACTGAATTCTCATGACATTTAATATCAATACAAGTCTTGGGGTAAGGCAACTTGAATAGAGCTAAAGTAGACACAAATTGTTACCGAAAGAAAGAAATGTAAAATGTATCTTTGTCATTGACATGGTCAGTCTGAAAACAGTACACTTGCTTTTGTCATTGATTAAATGGGAAAATACTAGTTAATCTGGTGTCACATTGAGACATAGGAAAACAGTTCATTCAAATACAATACACAGACAGTTGTGAGAATATTGCTTTATCAGCCCGTTCTTTTTCCTTCACTTAATTTTTTCCTTCCTTCTTCCCTCCCTCCCTGTCTCCTTTCCTTCCTTCCTTTCCTCTTTCCTTCCTTCTGAGATGGGTCTCCCTGGACAGTCCATGTTGGTCTCCAAATCACGACCCTCCTCCTCTCGTCAGTCTCCCTGGATGTTGGGATTATAGGTGAACACCTGGCCTAGATTTACTTTTTAAATGGGAAAAGAATGCTGCTTGTATTGAATCTGAGCGAAAAACCACCTAAATGAAATTAGCTTCTCTGTGAAATGACTATCTGGCCCACACATGTACTGATCGCACTTAGATGAAATCTTGCCTGACCTTGCGAAAAACTGTGACATGTATCTGTGTTTCCACTAGCTTCTTCATTATAAAATCCTCCTATTTCACTGTGGTTTTCTAAACAAAAAATGCATTACTTATAGGATCTGCAGTAAAAAAAAAAAAGCAGCCTGTACAGGAGCAATTACAAGGTCATGTTACTGAAACTGATAGCACTTTGTTTTAGACAGCTAAAGTGTGTCCAAGTATGTTTATGTCATGAGACTTTATCACCTAAGATAAAAGCAACAGAACTAAATGTAAGCTGTTTCCAAGCACAGAATAACGGGTTTCAACACACACAATTTATGTATATATATATATATATCTGTTACAGTTGCTTTGATTCACATATGAATGTCCTAAAACTTAAAATATCTCTGAGTTTAAAAATGAAGTAGAATCATGAGATAAAGTTGTAGTGAATGTCATTAACAATTTTAGAATTCTTCCGAATGATAGTCATAGATTTCTGGAATAGGAAGACTGAGAAACAAAGCATCATGCTTAACTACAGTCAGGGGCATGCTAGTATAGAAATCACACACACACACACACACACA
>NC_034602.1:77244650-77259650 GCF_900095145.1 Mus pahari | reverse complement strand
TTTCATTTATACTAAAAGTACCTGTCTGTCTGCCTATCCACCCATCCCTCAAGTATGGAACGGTGGGACCATTATCCTTCAGGAGTAAGAGGCTAAGGTACTCCACCCTGTACTTTTTTTTTAACCCTTAATTTTTTAACGCAAGTTCAACTCCATTTTCTTAATTACAGTGCAAATTTTTCTAAATAATTCATTGTGTGTATGTGTTAAAGGAAATGCACTAAAAATGTGCAGCAAACACTTCTGGTAGAGAAAAAGATGAGCTGTGTAGAGAAGGAGACTGGTTGTGTGTGCCTATGTGCATGTGTGCATGTCAGTGTGTGTAACAGGAGGATGTTCAGATTTCTGGGGTATTATGAGAGCACAGCATCCTTGACCTTTGTTGGTAAGTGCCCCGATTCCACATTTTGGAGAACTCTAACTCCAGGGTAAGGTAGTCTGATTTCCATCTGCTCCAAGTCACCAGTTAGAGAGGAACATTTTTTACATAGATGTGAATAGACAGAAGATACATTCCCTATGGAAAATTAAAAGCAGAGACACCTGATCTGACAGGCAGCCACTTAGGAAATGCGTGATTTCCACATTGCTCAGGGCGACTCTAAATTACTAACGTATGGATCACTGTATATTCAAAGAGTGTTGATGTTTTAGATTGATGATTGATGGCTGAAGTGGACCCCAGTCTCAGTTATCATCCAAAGGCAAGTCAGGGAGCCAGCCTCCGTTTTCCTTTCATTTGAAAATTCTTGTTGGGTGGTAGAACAGCTAAATGTGCCAACTAATTACTAGCTTTAACTGGAACTACAGTTTGTAACCATGTGATAATGTTGCTAATATAAAGAGACATATACTCCCCCCTCCCAAGAGATTTTTTTTCCCTTTTCATTTCGATTTCATAGTGATAGCAAGGACCTGATAATAAAACATGATGAAAACTAGGATGCTGTAGACTTCTACTTGTTCAAAGAGTGACATAAGACATAAAATTTACCTTTGAAATATTCCAAATTGTTGTTTGGAGTAGAAAACTTATATTTACTTGTCCCCTTTTGATGATAGGGCTGACCACGGTGACCATTGACTCACTGGGAGCTACAAACTGAGTGAGTGCATGCCTGAAGTGTCAGGACAGAGTGTCCCTGGGGTGGTTGTAGTCAGATGCAGGAGCCCGAGAGGCCCCCAGTAAGGGGTGGACTTACCGGCACGGAGAGGCTCATTTTCACTAGGGACAGGAACAGGATCAGGCCCTTCATTTTGAAAAGTGGAATCTAAAACACAGGTGGGTTGGAAAATTACCTCAGGCAAAACTGCATTCGTAATGGTCAAAGTATATTTCTAGGAGTGTGTGTCTGTTCTTCCAAAGACAATCAGGTTAAAAAAACTCAAAAAATGCAAGAGTGCTAAAATGCAAAAGCAAAATGCAACTAAACCAGTGGCTCCCAGGATGGAGTGACGAGCAGCTGAACTGTGCATCTGAGCGCACATTTTTATGAAGCTTCAATCTGAGTGAATGTTTAAGAGCAGCCTCCAGGTATATTCCTTAAATGCTATGCTTCCCTTCATAAAATGCATCTTTCAGCCACCATTTACAGAACTGTATTCTTTGTTTAAACTTGGAATTTGAAAGACAACCTGTGATTGGGTCATAATGCAGAACCATGTCAAGACTCAGCCTTCAAGTTAAAGTTGAGTATATTTATCTGCTCGGATAGCGATTTTCCTTCCTAAAAATGGATAATCTAGCGATGCATGTTGTCAGTTCACTCTCGGATGGAAGCGGATCTGATCAGCAGTGTGTTTGTCCTCTTTACTTTCATAAATCAGCACCATCACTAATAGTCACAAGCAGTGTATTTTCTTAGGTTAATGTTAATATATTTTCTGGAATATTCTAATGGCTGTAATAAGCTGCTATTCAGCATCTTGTGATAAATGAAGATAAATCTTCTTTGTAAAGGTTATCTGGAGGCAGGAAAAGAGAGTTTACAGCAAACACATGGAAATGATAAAATCACATTTTACCTTAGATGCTGATATTCACTGTGCTCCCAGGCCCGATGATGCCAATCAAAACAGTTCTAAGAAAAGAAGATTAATTTTTTCTGGACTGTTCCTGGGGCTCTCTCTGTATCTCTCATTCTGGAAAGATCAGAAACCTTTATTTAAAGCGCCAATCCACCAATCAAAGTGAGGCGAATGCAGGAAAAAAAATTGTGCTCCTGCAATTAGTCCACACCCTTGTATTGCATGTGAGGACATTGGGCCTGCAGGCTCTCATTATTTTAAATTGTAACCCAGCCCCTGTATTTATTCCGAGAGCTGATTGCAGGGAACACAGTAAGGGGATAATGGACATGGGCTTTGAAGACAATCATTTTGGTGAGCTTCGGGAAATATATGTAAAAGGTAGAAAACAAGCCATTATCTGTTTTGTGCAAATGTTTATCTGCAGATAAAGCTAGTGACCCAATGCCAGCACTCCCAAGATTCTGACCCTCATGTTTATTGTAGTAAAAGAAACCTTCCACCATCACCCCACCCCACCCCACCAGCACACACATACCCCCGAGGGAAACACCAAATCATCTCTAGGGTTTGATATAGAATATGAAAATGTAG
Source organism: Mus pahari (assembly GCF_900095145.1). Lineage (NCBI taxonomy): Eukaryota > Metazoa > Chordata > Mammalia > Rodentia > Muridae > Mus > Mus pahari. The sequence goes on along the minus strand of NC_034602.1, from coordinate 77,257,028 downwards.
ACCAGATGGTGAAGACTTTGTACCCCTTTTTCCCTTTCTGAGTTTCCTAGGTATTTTCATCTAAGGATAGTTGTCTAGAGACCACCAATTTAAAAAAAGAAGAAATTTAAGTTGGCCCCTCTGCTAGAATGATGGAAAAATCTTTGGTGCATGTTCTTTGGGGGGGGAGAGAAAATACTTTAGAATATTCTACTGGAACCAAACAAATCTAAGGTCACAACTCTACTGTACTCTTTAGACACTCAGTTACCAGGCATCAGTATCAAGCCAGATTAATAAGGTCTCTCTGGGTCACTTAAAAAGTATACTTCAACATGGCTGGGCTTTGCTCCACGAGCAGATAAGAACGTTATGGATATAGACAGAGTACCTCTGCCCTCTACGTCTACCCTAGGGTATGATTTTGTACATGGATATCCATTTACGACCAGTTTCTGAAGAAGGGATGACTCAGTAGACTCTACTGGAAAGTAGAGATTGTACCAATTATAGGGAACATTGAGGAAGCTGGTGTTTTGGGAGGAAGACATCCTCAGACCCAACTGCAGACCTAATAGCTTCAAATAATGTTATTTAAGAAGCTTAATCCTGCTCCCCGAAGACATAGATTGTCAAGTGAAAAACCCCAGTGTTCCACATGGGATACCTCCTTATGAGAGACTCCAGAGAGCTGCAAGTCTCTTAGCCTATTGCCATTATTCCTAGTTATCCATCATAGATACTAGGATCGAATTGCTGAAGACATCACCACATACTTTGGTTGTAGGACATAGAGAGATTAATTTCAAGCTGATCAGGAATCTTCTCTGTTGTGAAACTTTTGTAGTGCTAAAAGTGGTATTCAGACCTCTGAATAAAAGACAAAAACCAAAACCAACCAAACACCACCACCACCACCACCACCACCACCACCAAACGACTGATGATCTTACCCAGCATTGGACACCAACAAGTTGCAATACTGACTTGCCAGGCAAGATGCACTCAACCCATGCAATAGTGGCATGACTGTACTGGGACAACCAACTGGATTGTGATTACATTTGATGCCTTGTCAATCGAAGACAGGTCATACGTAGGTCTGCAAACCTAGTCACTTGATAGCACCAGTGTCAAGCTGTCCTCCTTCCTAGAGCTCCCTCTCCTCTCCAGTGGTTTCCTTCTACGTTCCCAGCTTCTATGGTTATGCCAAACTATACACTTAAAGATTTGTATCTAGGATTTGAAAGTAAGGGAGAATGTGAATCATGTGTCTTTCTGAGTCTAGGCTACTTTACTCAACATAATGTTTTGCTGTTCCATTCATTTACTTGTGAATTTTATGGTTTCATTTTTTCTTCACAACTGAATAGAATTCCATTTTGTAAATGTATCACTTTTTACAATCCATTCACCAGTTGATGGATATAAAGGCTGCTTCCATTCCCTTGCTATTGAGAATAAAGTGTCAAAATACAATTATCTCTTAGTAGGATATCAAGTCATTTGAGTGTATTTCAGAGCGAGGTATAGCTGGTCCTATGATCTATTTTAAGATTTCAAGGATTCTCCCCACTGAGTTCTGCAGTGACTGTCCAGTTTTCAATCTCACCAACAGTGACCAAGGCTTCCCCTTTCACCGCATCCTGCCAGGGCTTGCTGTCAGTTATTGCTCTGATCTCAAAGTAGTTTTAATTTTCATTTTCCTGATGGTAAAGGAAGCTGAATAAATTTTTCTTTTGAGATGGGATCTTACTATGTAGATGAGGCTCGGAGATCCACCAGTCTTTGTATTCTGAGAGGGTAGACTTGAAGACATTTGGCCTTTGAATACTTAAAAAAAATCTCTCTTTCTCTCTCTGTCTCTGTCTCTCTCTCTCTTTCTCTCCTTTTCAAAACAGAATTCTTTGTTCAGATCTATAACTCATTTTTTGGGGCCCTGGATTATTCATTGTTATTGCAGGCATATATGTTCATGCACATACACACATATTCTTAACTATTCATGCACATACATATTCTTAACTATAACCTGCTCAGTTCACATAATATTACTTGTGTGTATATTTCCAGGTGGAGAATTGTTTTTTTTTTTAACACACTCCTCTGTAACTTTCTGAATTTCTTTGGTGTCTGCTCTTCTGTTTCCTTGTTAATCTCTAATTGTATTAAATTGAGTTTACTTTTTATCTCTCTTAGTTAATTCTACCAAGAATATATCAATCTTGCATTTTTTAAAAAAAAGAGCTCTTAGATTTATTGAATCTTTGTATATTTTTGTTTCTAATTCATTAATTTATGCCATGTTTTAAAATTATTTCTTCCTATATAGTGGATTTGGGTTTTGTTCTTGTTTTTCCAGATTTCTTGAGTTGAATCATTAAGTCACTTATTTGTACTATTTCTGATTTTTTTATTGTGGGTACTTAGAGCTATAAATCGACCTTTTAGGATTGCTTTTAATATGTCCCAGAGGCTTTGTGTGTTGTTTTATTTCCATTTAGTTATAGGAAAATTTTGAGTTTTTTAAAAATTGAAAATAGATTTTTCATAAAATATATTCTGACCACAGTTTCCCTTTCTCCAACTCCTTCCAGATCCCCACCACTTCCTGATCAATGCAAATCCATACTCCTTCTCATTGTAAAACAAACAGACATGTAAAAAATAAGATAAACTAAAAAGAAACCAGGATAGGACAAAACAAATAAACAGAACCAGAGAAAAGGCACAAGAAATACACAGAGATACAGACTGGCACAAATACAAAAGTCCCAGAAGAGCAAAATTGAAAACCATAAAATATAAGTAAAAAAGTTTTAAAAAAGTGCCCAAATTATTGTGAGTCACTCCCCAACCCCAAATATCACTGAGTTTCTTTTATATTGGCCATCTACTGCTGGACATGGGGCCTACTTTTAAGTGATTTGTAAATCCAATTCAGATTCTACCAGAGAAATCTAATTTATCCTTTACTAGCAATTACCAATTGGAGATAGTTTCTGGATGAGGAATGGAGGTTTGTGTCCACTTCCCTTCTCAGTGCTGGAATGCCATCAGGACTAGCTCTGTGCAGGCCCTCTCTGTGAGTTAATATGTGGCTAAGTATAGCTGTGTCTAGATGGTCTTTTTTCCTTAGTATCTTCCATCCCCACTAGCTCTTACAGTCTTTCTGTAGACTTCCTTGAGCCCCAAGGGGAAGGATTTAATGGAGACATACCATTTGTAACCTAGTGTTTTAAGATCTTTGACTCTTTGCATAATACACAGTTGTGGCTCTCTGTATTTGTTCCCATCTACTGCAAGAAGACATCTGAGTGATGATGGCTGAGCAAGACACTGGTCTTTATATATAGCAGAATGTTGTTAGGAGTCATTTTACCACTATGTTCTTTTAGCAGAACAGTAGTATTTGGTTTTCTCCTAGTTCTCTGGCCTAACTATTATCAAGTTCTTGGCTGCCTGAGAATTGTTGCATATGGATTCTCTCTCATGAATTGGGCCTTCAACCAAATCAGATATTTATTGGTTACTTCCACAAGATTTGTGCCACTGTTGCACTATGACATCTTGTAGGCAAAACACCACTGTAGATCAAAGAGTTTGTAGCTGGGTTGAGGTTTACCCTTCCCCTCTGGGAGAGTGCAGAGTATCATGAGTACTAGACAAAAGAGTGAATGTTTTATGTCTTCACCAGCTTGATTTCTCTCTGTGTAATGAGTTAGGTAGGTCTTGTTTTTCAGTGATAGGACTTTATGATCAGTTTATGGAGAACAATCAATAGCTATGACAATAGTCTGAGTTGTTTGGGAGTTCCATAGGCCCCTTTGGTCAAGAAGTGGATTAGATGTAATCTATTCCTGGAACTGAAGATTTTATTTGGTGGTGAGAGATGTTTAGTTGGGGCTTTGTCTCTCCTGTTACTTGGTGATTCCATTTAGATTTCTTTTATATGTGTATATATTTTAGGAAGTGTCTACTGTATTAGGTTTTGATATGTCTCCTCAAAGGGCCCTTAGTTTTAGGTGTTCCTCCCTGGATATCCTCCCTTAACCCTCTTTATTTGAACATCCCATTCCAGCCTCTATTTGATTCTCCCATTTCACTCTCCCCCCCACATTCATCCTTAACTCTATATTCTATTTTTCCTCCTAGGTAGAATCCTCCCTCCCTGCTAATCCCTACCTCCACACCTAACCTCTGTGGTTATACAGCATTTAGCATGCTTTTGAAGGCTTTAACAGAAACACATACATATAAGAGCATAGTACTATATTTGTGTTTTTGTTAGTTCACCCATCTAATTTGCTTCTAGCTCCATTTACTCACCCCATCTCTTTTTACAGCTAAGTAATATTCCATTATGTAAATGAATCACATTTTCTTTATTCATTAATTTGTTGACAGACATCTATGCTGTTTCAAATTTCTGGCTATTATGAGTAGAGCAGCCATGAACAAGGTTGAGCAAGTCCTCTGTAATAGTAGGTTGTAGAGTCTTTTGGGTATATGCTCAAGGGTGGTAAAGCTGGATCTTGAGATAGATCTACTTCTAGCTTCCCAAGGAACCACCACACTGATTTCCATAGTGATTGTGCAAGTTTGCACTCCTACCAGTGCTCAGTGAGAGTGACATTTACTCAACATCCTTGCCAGCAAGAACTGTAATTTGTTTTATGTATCTTGGCCATTCTGACTAGTGTAAGATAAGGAGGTTTTTAGTTGCAGTTCCCTGATAGCTAAGGATATTGAACATTTCTTCAGGTGTTTCTCAGCCATTCGTATTTTCTCTTTTAGGAACTCTGCTTAGATCTGTACCCCATTTTAAAAATTGGTTTATTTGTTTTCTTGTTGTATGGTATTTTGAGTTCTTTGTATATTTAGATATTGGTCTTTGATTGGATGCATAGTTGGTAAAAATCTTTCCCCATTCTTTTCCTACTATTTTGTCTTAATGAGGGTGTTCTTCGCTATGTAGAAGTTTCATGAGGTCACATTTATTAATTGCTGTTCTTGGTGTTCCGTTCAGAAATCCTTTTCCTGTGTCAATGAGTTCAAGGCTATTTTCCACATTCTCATCTATCAGATTCAGAGTTTATGGTCTTGATGTGATGTCCTTGATCCATCTTGAGGTGACTTTTATGCATTGTTATAAGAATGGATCTATTTGGATTCTCCTATCACAGATATCCACTTTGACCAGTATCATTTGCCGAAGATGCTGTCTTTTTTCCAGTGTGCAGTTTTGGCTACCATATAAAAAATTAGGTAGCCATAGATGTGTGAACTATGTTTGGGTTTTAATTCTATTTCATTGACCAATATGTTTGTTTTTATACCAATACCATGCTGTTCTTAATTACTATATAGCTCTATAGTACAAGCCAAGATCAGGGATGGTAAGACTGCAAGCATTTCTTTTATTTTTCAGGATTGTTTTAGTTATCTCCGGATTTTTGTTTTTATACATGATGTTGAGAATTTTTAACTTTAAAGATCTAGGAAGACCTGTGTGGGAATTTTGATGGTGTTTTACTGAATCTGTAGTTTGCTTTTGGTAGGATAGCATTTTTTTTTTTTTACAATATTAATCCAACCAATACATGAGCATGGGAGATTTTCCTCTCTTCCGAAAGTTTCTTTAATTTCTTTCTTCAACTTTCTAAAGTTTTTATTATATAAGTTTTTCACTTACTTGATTAGACTTACCTCAAGATATCTGTCTGTCTTGAGAATTCTGTGAAAGATTTGTGTCCTCATTTTTCCTCATTCTGATTGTCATTTGCATGTAGGAAGACTATTGAATTTTATGTATTAATTCTGTACACTGCTACTTTGCTGAAACTCCTGTAGGGGTTTTCTGATAGAATTTTAAGGTCATTTATATATATAAACATATACATACACACCCATGCACACATACATACACACACCCACACAGACACACACAGACACACACAGACACATATATGTATGTATATATATCTATATCTATCTATCTATATATTTCAAATCACCTGTGAGTAAAGATACTTTGACTTCTTCTCTTCTTGTTTATAGCCCCTTGATCTTCTACAGCACTTATTGCTGTAATTCAGCTAAATTGGGGCAACAACAGAAACAAAACCAAACTTCCTTTCATAGGAAGGATAAAACCTCATATGCAACACATAGTTAATTAACTAAACTATATGCCAAGCTCTCATAAAATCACAAACAACATGAAGGATTAAGACTATGTGTCTCCACAGAAGACTATTAGTCCTATAAAATGCTCTCAAATGGGAATCATCTACATAAACCTCAGGACATAGAATTTAAAATAACAATTATAAACATGTTCAAAGAACTCAAGGCGTTTAACTATGACACTACCAAATAGAAAAAATTTCAAGAGGATGAAAATAAACTCTCAAATGAAGTTTAACAAAACACTCATGGCTGAATAAAATAACAAAGACAACTCAGGATTTACAAACTGGATTCAATAAAGAGGTAGAAATACTGAAAATAAAGCAAACTGAAGTGAAAATGGAATCAAAACATTCCAACTCGCACTACGTTACAAGCACCCAAATACATGAAGCACTAAGAGTACCATACAACCAGAAAGGAAACTCTCCATGACAATAATTAAAACACCATTCTATAGAAAAAGAAAGAGCCGGGAAGTGGTGGCGCACGCCTTTAATCCCAGCACTCAGGAGGCAGAGGCAGGTGGATTTCTGAGTTCGAGGCCAGCCTGGTCTACAAAGTGAGTTCCAGGACAGCCAGGACTACACAGAGAAACCCTGTCTCCAAAAACCAAAAACCAAAAAAAAAAAAATATTGAAAACTCGAAGAGGAAAGCTACAAATCACATATGAATTCACCAGAATAGCCTTCACTTCTCAATACAAACTTTAAAATTAGAAGAGTTTCAAGCAAAGTCCTCCAAATACTAAAAGACCACAGATGCCAATGCAGACTAGTCTAGGGCAAAACTGTCTGCCATAGTTGAAGGAGAAGGGAAACCTTTCCATGATGTAAACAGGCTGCAAGAATTTATGTGTACACCCTGGATATGGTGGTGCACACCTTTAATTCCAGCACTTGAGAGGCAGAGGCAGGTAGATCTCTATGACTTGGAGGCCAGCCTGTTCTACTTATCAAGTTCTAGGTCAGCCAAGGATACATAGCAAGATTAAAAACAAACAAAATAAAACAAGGAATTCATGTGCACCAAGCCAGCCCTACAGAGAGTACTGGATGCTTCCAGTACTGAAAAAAAAAATAGGAATATGCATACTAAAGAAACTAAAGAAACAAGTGAAAGTATAAATCAAATACAAAGTATGACTAAGTACACAAACAGAAAAAAGTTACAAAATCATAGTACTCAGCATACATCTTTCAATAATAACTTTAAATATTATTTGGCTCAACTTTCCAACCAAAAGATAAAATCAAGTTAGACGAATGAATTAGGAAACAGAAATCCATCATTTTGTTTTCTACAGGAGATTAATTTTATCTTCAAGCATAAGTACCACCTTAGGGTAAAAAATTTGAAAATTGTATTCTGAGCAAATGGGGCTAGGAAACAAATAGGTTTTGCCAGCCTAATACCTGATAAAATAGACTTAACTCAAATTAATCAGAAGATACAAAGAAGGATCCTTCATTTTAATTAAGGAACAATTAATGAAGAGTGCATTGAAATCCTAAACATACATATAACTAATCGGTGCATCCAATTTCACAAAAAGCATCCTGCTGGTTGTGAAGCAACAGATTAATCCCAATCAAGTAATAGTAGGTGATTTCAATGCCCGACTCTGTCTGATATACAGATCATCTGTACAAAAAAAAAAATAAAAACTGAAATTAACTGACCTCATTTCTCAAATGGGCTCAGCAGATATCTACAGAATATACTAGACAAATATAAAAAAAAAAACACACACATCTACTCTCCATCCCATAAAAATTCTCTGAAATAGACCACGTATTGGGACACAAATTCAAATTGGTGCCTATGCTTGAAGATAAAATTAAAAATTGAGAAAATTACATGTATTTAAATCTGACCACAATGCAATAAGGCTTGAAATCAATATCACAACATTATGTAGAAGATTTAAAACTCATGGAGAACAAACATTACACTACTGATTATTGGGTCAAAGAAGAAATCAATAAAAAGCTTATCTTTCTCTAGGGACTCTGCAGAACGTGTACAACCTTCCCCCCTCACTCCATCATTTCGTGTCAGCTGCCAGTAAGTACCTGGAGGCACCTGGGACCTACTGATCACACTAGCCTGTGAATCAGGGAGGTAATCTTTAAACTGCTTGCTGTCATCCATTGCAAATTCCCCAGTCTTATCCCACGCCCTGAAGCAAAATACTAGTAGGTATGTCCTCACTCTTGGAAATACTCCCTACCAAGGCAACCCACAGCCACCACATATTCATAAGATCCAGAGAGAGCAATGGCGACTAACAAATGGAATACCCACCCACAAAGACAATACCAGATACCAACACTTAAAGTTATAATAATCTCAAACCCAGATACCTGGACACCATTGCAAAAACACAATCATTAACACCCAAGGCAATGTATCTCTACCAGAACTCAGAGATCCTGCAACAGTAGGTCTTAAGGAGGTCAATGTAGCAGAAGCACAAGATAAAGACTTCAAAAGAGCAATATAAGAATATGTTCAAGGACCTTGAAAAAGCTATGAAAAAAAATCTCTTAATGAGGACTGTGAAAACATAAACACTGGAATGAGGTAACGAATACAATTCAAGACATGAAAGTAGAAATAGAATCACTAAAGAAAACCCAAACTGAGGTAAAACCTGAAATGAAGAACTTAAGAAGTCAAACACAAACCTCCGAAGTAGTCCTCACTAACAGTACAAAGAACTGAAGAGAGAAACTCAGTCATTTAGTATAAAATGGATGAAATGGATTCTTCAGTCAAAGAAGACATTAAATAAAAAAAAAAACAAAACAAAACAAACTCAGGCCTAAAACATTCAGGAAATCTGGGAAAGCTCGAGAAGATGAAATCTACAAATAGTAAGAAGAGAGGAAGGAGAAGAAACCCAGGTTGAAGACACACAAAATATTTTCAGCAAAATCATAGAAGAAAATTTCCTGAAGCTAAAGAAGGAAGTGCCTAATAAGGTACAAGCAGATCATCAAGTAAACTGGACTAGAAAAGAAATTCCCCATGACACATAACCAAAACACTAAGTATAGGGAAGAAATAATGAATGCTTAAAGCTGAAAGGGAAAAAGTTCAAGTATTGTAAAGGTAGACCTAATAGAATTACACCTGACTTCTCAATGGAGTCTCTAAAAGCTAGAAGACAGATGTCCTGCAGACTCTAAGAGATCACAGATGCCAGCCCAGACTACCATAAGCAGGAAAACTTTCAATCACAAGAGATAGAGAAAACCAGTCCATGATAAAATCAAATTTATGCATCTATTCTGTAAATCTAGCCTTTCAGGAGCTGCTTGAAGGTAAATTTCAACCTGAAGATGCTAACCACATCTAAGAAACCACAAGGAATAAATAATCCAAGACCAGCAAAACTGCTCATTGATAACTCTCAACATTTAATGGTTTTTGTTCTCCAATAAAGAGACCCAGGCTAACAGACTGGATTTGAAAATAGGATTCATCCTTTAGCTGCATCCAAGAAACATACCTTAATGTCATAGGTAGACATCACCTTGTGGTAAAAGGATGAAAAAGGGCATTCCAAAAAGCTGGTGTAGTCATTTTAGTGTCTGAAAAAATAGACTTCAAACCAAAACTAATCAGAAGAGATAAGGAAGGACACTACATGCTTATCAAGGAAAAATCTACCAAGAGTATATTGCAACTTTACACATTTATCCACAAACCCAGGGCACTCAAATTTATATTAAAAAAGCACTGCTACAGCTAAAATCACATGTTAACCCCAAACAGTGATAATGTGTGACTTCAATACTCCACTTTCACCAATAGACAGGTCATCCAGACAATGAATAGAGAAGTGCTGGAGATAAATGACATCATAAGTCAAAAGGACACAAAGTCAAAATGATATGACTTCTTCTCTGCATCTCATGGAACTTTCTCCAAAGTTGACCACATGCTTAGATACAAAACTTCAACAGATATAAGAAAACTGAAACAACTTCCTCCATCTTATCTGATTACCATATATTATAGCTGGATATTAACAACAGAAACAACAAAAAATAAAAGTTTCCAAAAAAATTTAATAAAGAACAACTTTTAAATGAATGAAGAATGTGTCAAAACAGAAATCAAGAAGGAAATTAAGACCTTTTTAGAATTATTCCGGGAAGTGGTGGCACATGCCTTTAAACCCAGCACTTGGGAGGCAGAGGCAGGCGAATTTCTGAGTTCGAGGCCAGCCTGGTCTACTGAGTGAGTTCCAGGACAGCCAGGGCTAAACAGAGAAACCCTGTCTGCGAAAACCAAAGAAAGAAAGAAAGAAAGACAGAAAGACAGACAGAAAGAAAGAAAGACAGAAAGACAGAAAGAAAGAAAGACAGAAAAAGACAGAAAGACAGAAAGAAAGAAAGAAAAGAAGGAAGGAAGAAAAAGAAAGAAAGAAAGAAAGAAAGAAAGAAAGAAAGAAAGAAAGAAAGAAAGAAAAAAGTCTTCAGAATTGGATTAGAGAGTCTACACCAAGTGCCTACATTAAAGGAGCAAACAAACAAACGAAACCCTCCAAACTGAAGAGATCTGATATTAGGAAGTTAATGACACACATGAAAACTCTAGAGCAAAACCAAGAAATCCAAAAAAGGTTGATGGCAAGAAATAAAATTCAGGGCTAAAATCAATAAAATATAATCAAACATAAACTACAAAGAATCAATGAAACGAAGAGTTGGTTCTTTGGGAAGATCAATAAAATTGACAAACTTAGCTCAATTAACTTGAAGACATAAAGAATATCCAAATTAATAAAAATTAGAGATGAGAGGGACAACAGACACTGAAGAGACTCAGAGAATCATAATTTAACAGTCTCTACTCCACTAAATTGGAATACCTAAAAGAAATGGGTAAATTTATTGACATATATACAACCTACCAAATTTAAATCAAGATCATACAAGCAATTTAGACAGATTTATAGCCTCTAGTGGAATAGAAACAGTAATTAAAATATCCCAAATTAAAAAAAGCCCAGGGTCAGATGAACTTATGTACTTTCAAAGAAGAATTTATACCAATAATCCTCAAATTTTTCTGCAAAATAGGAACAGGAGGAAAATTCCCTAATTCTTTGTATGAGACCACAGTTACTCGATACCCAAACCTCACAAAGACTCAACAGAGAAAGAAAATTACAGGCCGATTTTCTTTTTTTTATTATATTCAACACAATATATATATATATATATATATATATATATACCAATCATAAAACTGATGGACATGTTATTAAATAAGCATAAATAAATAAAGTCTTTTTGTTTGTTTGTTTTGATTTTAGTAGAGCTTAAAATCTTGGCTCTTACTGTGATACAAACCCAAAATAAGAACAATTTTTAGACATTGGAGTTCATTGTAATAAGGTTGTACTTCAATGTCCTTCACATCACCAAAGGATTTTACCTCCATAGTAGCTAAGCAAAGAGTTGACAGTTCTGCTGAACCAAGGAATGAATTGTAGGCACGATTATTCGGATACAGATTTTCTGCTATTGTCAAAAGCTATTTGACTTGAGTGATTGTCTTTGTTCTTAGCCCACAGGGAACAGGTTACATTCATTTAAGAAATGGTGTGTATATTAAGATGGTCTATCCATAAAGTCATTTATAAACTGTTTCAATGAACAATGGTTCTGCTTGGAGGGTGTCACAGACTTTAGGTGAGGGTAAGATTCTGGTTCATTGGATGTGATGATTTTGAAAAGCATTCATCCCAGAAAAAGAGTAACTTATAAGGTCATCGTCTTCAAAATTGATACAATAATAATAAATATTAAGCAAATCTTCAGTCTCATTATTTTTTGTTCTCTTACAAGCCACCCCCAAATTAATTGTCTATGTTTCTCTTGGCTGTATAAATAATTTTGAAGTATGTAAGCTGTTCTGAAAATCATAGTATAGTGTTAAAACATAAAATAAACAATCCTACTCATAGAGGCTGTGATAGGAGAAGCATGATTTCAAGACCATTATGTGGCACACAGCAAGAGTGTATATAGATTGTACAGTATTGAATGAATTTCTCCAATTACCAAATTAGAGAGAACACTGGATGACAGCCAACAAACTTCTAATTCCTCATATTTTTGAATTTTAATCGATTAGGATATGTTGGTAATATTAATTTTCACATTAAGAGATATTAAGGAAAAGTG
>NC_034602.1:77241369-77243600 GCF_900095145.1 Mus pahari | reverse complement strand
GGAACACCAGGGCCAAGAAGTGGGAGTGGGTGGCTAGGGGAGCAGGGTGGGGGGATAGTATAGGGGACTTTCGAGATAGCATTTGAAATGTAAATGAAGAAAATAATAAAAAGTTGAAAAAAAACTAATAAGTAAAAAAAAAAAATGAGATACCACTGTAGATAAAATGAAAGACTATGTTCATTAAAGACTATGTTAAAAGTCTACATAAAAGAGCTGGGCAGCTGCTACTAGCTACTGTGAGGTTTTTCTAAGTCTGTCCAACTCTGAGTCCTGACTGGCCTATGTTGAGTTTCACAATGTAACTGTTTTGATTCTTTTATGCCCCCAGCAAACAACCCTTTACATGCACTCCTAAAAGTACAATAAACTGACTGCATCACTAAAGAGATTATCATCTTAACCAGTTTTATTTAATTAACAAATTTTAACATTTATTTATTTTTATCTATTATTATTACTTTGTGTATGTGTGTGTGTGTGTGTGTGTGTGTGTGTGAGTGTGTGTATGTGCTGCATAGCGCAAAAACATAGGTCCAAGGAACACATATGGGAGTTGATTTTCTCCCTCAACCATTTGGGTTCTGGGTATTGAACTTATGCTTTAAGGCTTGGCAGCAAGTACCTTTATTGCTGAGCAATCTTGCTAACCCATTTTATAATGTTTTGGTGAACAATTAAAGGAGTTTAAGTGAAAACACCTCCATGAAAAGGCTTTGTATTTCACACTAATTTCTTACATAGAAGATGCTTCAAATATATCAGTTAGATTGATCTCATTATCTGCCTTCTTTGTATTTCTTGACATGGTATATTTAAAAGGAACATATTAAAAAACTCCAAACAATGAACAAGTTTGACATCATTCCTTTATAAATAAGGAGGTTTATGAGAGAATTATGTATAATAGGCACAACTTGTTAAGTAAAATGTCTCCTTGCCTGGTGTGCTATATTGTAACTCATAAATTATATTCTCTTGCTGCTGTAGCAAGGCCATATAGATGTACTTTTGGGAAAAGTGAACATTGACTCATGTACCAATGTGGAATGGCTTCTGCTTTTCCCCTGTTGACTATACAAATGGTATTTGCCTTCTTTGTCCAGAAGATTCTGTTATAAGAAACTGGAGATGTTAACCAACATAACTGTTGTGGTGAGAAAGCTGCCGAGTCTGCTAAAGGTCTACACATTCATGATGTGTAGACCACCATATTAGGTTTAATGAAAGGAATGGACACTTCCTCCTCCAAATGTTACAGTCAAATTGAAGACACAGTATGTGACATTGAAACATGTACTGATATGGGATGTTTTGAGAAAAACTATGTAAATGAAGCAGGACATGAATTGCTGAGAAGGCTGTGGGCTCTAGGATCTATCTGTTGACTTTGATGGGAGAGGTTCATTGGTCTCTAGCTGTGTGTCTAAGACAAAGCTTTTTTCCCCATACTCTTTCTTACCTGTAAAACTGAAGGATCCAAATAGGAGTGAACACAGTGTGCTCTTAGAGAAGGGTCTGATATAGTGCAAACATGTCAGTGATGCAAATGGATACACAGCATAGGACTAATCAGGGAAGCATTCTTGCAGAAGGTAGAAACATTTTCAGTGATTTTTATTTTTTATTATTTTATTTATGTACAGCCCAAATGCTGCCCCTCCCAGTCCCCCCATAGCAGAGTTCTTCCCCTTCCTCCCCTTCCCCTCTGAGAGGGTAGTCCCACCACGTGTATCCCCCCCCTGGGGGCATTAAGTCTCTACAGGATTAAGTGAATCATCTCCCACCAAGGCCAGACAAAGCAGTCCTGTGCCACATATGTGCTGGGCCTCAGACTAGCCCATGTATGCTCTTTGGTTGGTGGTTTAGTCTCTTCAACAAGTGATGGTCTAACTGGTGTTCTGCATGTAGATGAATGCAAATTGATCCATATTCATCATCCTACACAGAGTTCAAGTCCAAGTGGATCAAGGACCCTAACATTGAATCTAATAGAAGAGAAAGTGGGAAGTACCCTTGAACACATGGGCACAGGAGAAAATTTCCTGAACAGAGAGAGCATCAGTGGCTCAGGCTCTAAGATCAACAATTGATACATTGGAACTCTTGAAACTGAAAAGCTTCTGTAAGGCAAAGGACACTCTGGAAATCAATCTGGCATTTTTTTTTTTTTTTAGATAATTGGAAATTGTTCTACCTGAAGATCCAGCTATACTATTCCTGGCCATATA
>NC_034602.1:77198730-77241358 GCF_900095145.1 Mus pahari | reverse complement strand
GCAGGTTTGGTCTTCTCATTGTGTCCTGGATTTCCTGGATGTTTTGAGTTAGGATCTTTTTGCATTTTGCATTTTCTTTGATTGTTGTGTCCATGTTCCCTATGGAATCTTCTGTATCTGAGATTCTCTCTTCCATCTCTTGTATTTTGTTGCTGATGCTCACATCTATGGCTCCTGATTTCTTTCCTAGGGTTTCTATCTCCACAGTTGTCTCCCTTTGGGTTTTCCTAATTGTTTCTACTTCCTTTTGCAGATCCTTAATGGTTTTGTTTAATTCCACACCCTCTTTAGTTGTGTTTTCCTGTAATTCTTTAAGGGATTTTTGTGTTTCTTCTAGCTGTTTAGCAGTGTTTTTCTGTAGTTCTTTAAGGACTTCTTCCTGTTTAGCAGTGGTCTTCTGTAATTCCTTGAGGGATTTTTGTGCTTCCTCTTTAAGGGCTTCTACTTGCTTAGCATTGTTCTCCTGCATTTCTTTGAGTGAGTAATTAATGTCTATTCTTCAGATCTTCTACCACCATCATGGGATATGATTTTAAATCTACATCTTGCTTTTCAGGTGTGTTGGGATATCCAGGACTCGCTTGGTGGGCGTACTAGGTTCTGATGGTGCCCTGTGTTCTTGGTTTCTGTTAGTAAGTTTCTTAACGTTTGCCTTTCGCCATCTGGAAATCTCTGGTGTTAATGTTCAAGCTGTTTCTGGCTGGAGTTTGTTCCTCCTGTGATTCTGTTAGCCTCTGTCAGCACTCCTGGGAATCCAACTCTCCCCTGTGTCCCCTTGGTCAGAGCACTCTCTGCAGGCAAGCTCTCCTCTTGCAAGGCAGGTGTCCAGAAGTCTGGAGCTCTGATCCTCCTTCTGAGTCCTGGGATCAGAGCCCTCCCTGTAGGCTGACTCTCCCTGTGTGATCCAGAGGACCCATGATCTCAAGGACCTGTGGTGTGGAGAATCCTCTGGAGCACTCAGCTGCCTCCGCTGGGGTTCAGAAGAGAGATGGTGAGAGTGGCCCCAACTGGACCGGAACCCCACCTCTGGGCGGGCAGTGTTCCTTTTTCCCTGTTCTGCTGGCACAAGCCCCTGCTGGATTCTCTGAAATTGATTGTGTTCCACTCACCCGGGATCAGAGGACCATGATCCCGAGGATCTGTGGTGTGGAGAGTACTCCGGAGCACTTAGCTGCCTCTGCTGGGGTTCAGAAGAGAGATGGCCCTGCCTCTGTGTGGGCAGTGTTCCTTTGTCCCTGTCCCTGCTGGCACAAGCCCCTGCTGGATTCTCTGGGGTTGATTGTGTTCCACTCACTGTGATCCTGAGGATCTGTGGTGTGGAGAGTCCTCCGGGGTGCTCAGCTGCCTCCGCTGGGGTTCAGAAGAGAGATGGTGGGAGTGGCCCCTTTTTATTCATTTAAGCTACTTGTAGTCAAAGGACAATACAATGAAAATTGAAATCTTTAAGTAGCCTTATGTAAAGCCTTATAATAAAAACAAAAAATTCAAAGTTTTTATTCCAGCTTATAGAGTTTTTTAGTCATAAGTATAAAATTTGATACTCATATTCAAATATAAATGAACATTAGTATTGCATTTTATTTATATTCTTTTTTATGTTCCTATCCTTGGTTTTGATTTCATCTGATCTTTACTTCTTTTTTTTTAAATTTATTTATTTATTATATGTAAGTACACTGTAGCTGTCTTCAGACACTCCAGAAGAGGGTGTCAGATCTTGTTACAGATGGTTACGAGCCACCATGTGGTTGCTGGGATTTGAACTCCGGACCTTTGGAAGAGCAGTCGGGTGCTTTTACCCACTGAGCCATCTCACCAGCACCTGATCTTTACTTCTGACTGACTCTTGAGACAAATAATGTTTTTGTAGATGAAGAAAGTTTTATAGATGAAGAAAGTGAGTTGAGTAGGGTTAAGTAGTTGCTTAAAGTCATAAAGCTTGTAGGAGACAATCTGGGTTTAAGTATCAAAGTTGAACTCTTTTAAATATTGAGCTATTTCTTCATAGACATGGCTTACAGTATTGACAAAAATATCAATGTCCAACTTTCAGACACTGTACCATAGTGTATGTATGAAAGGTGGTTTAGACACCATCAGAACTCTGCTTCCCTTTTCTTTCAATTTCTTGAACATCAAATCCCAGGTGGACTTAGAGTTTCTGAATTGTACAAGGTACATGATAATGCTCAGTGGATATTTTAAAAATGCCCAGATGACCAAATGATGGGTGGAAATAAGAACTCTCAGAAGGTAGCAGGAAGGATTACTTATCTAGACCCTGATGCTTGCCTTCCGTCATCTCAGCATTTAAGGCTGAAGCACAGAATTGCAGAGACCACAAAACTGCAAACAAAATAACAGAGGAAATACAGACAGAGAGGAGCACATTTGCTTGCTTTGTAGGAAAGCAGGATGTATTTATCTCTGACTGGTTGTGGTGTACTTATCCAGGATGTAATAAAATCCAGCCTAGAACAGGGTGGGGAAGAATGTCTAGTAAACTCTCACTTCAGACTATACCTTGCACCTTCCTTCTTTATTCCTCTCAAGAATTCTAAGAGGCTGGTATTATGAGCTTTATTGAGTAATGAGGATAAAAGAGCTTTTCGATCTGTTCAAGTGAGGCAGATAATCTGCAGAATCAAATCTCTAATCCAGTTTGGGCTCAGTGCCCATGGCTGTCCCACTAACCCACTGAGGAAGAACACCTGCTTGCTGTCAGCTTCCCCCAAGGGATTTCAGAAAGGCTGCATGGGAGACTTTATGTCATTACACTGTAGATGTGTTCTGACAAACCCCAAAGTGATTCTTTGAGAACAGGTTCATGTCAAATATTTGTACTATATTTTATGCCTCCAAGAACACTACTGTTTCTAAAAACTTCATAGGAATGAAATTTTCAAAACTTTCCTTTTAACTTAGTTTTCTTAAAACACTTGAAAAGCTGCAGACCTGGGTTCTGTAGAATAGACATTATGAAGTTATATATAAGGTAAGTCTAGCACAGCCTGAGAAGTGAATGCCTGTGAGTCAGAGGAGTCGTTTACTTTCATATTATCAGTGCCTGTCATGTAATAGGGATTAATATTTGTTAAATAAGTGAAAAATAAACAAACATGTGACATTTCCTCCTAAGCTATTCCAGTCATGTCTATGTGAGATGGAAAGGTGGCAGAGTGGTGTGAGGAGGAGGAAGGGTGTCTGTCGTTCAGCACCTCATCTAAGGATGTTCATGTCCCCTCTCTTCATTATCAGATGCAGTCTATGTATATATAAAAAAGCATATAAATTAATCAAGTATCTTAATATATAATCAAACATATTGTGTATTAATTAAAATTTTATATTAAGTATATCAATTGACTAATTCTTACATCCCACAAGAAGTCTGAATGGAAACAAAGTAATCCTTTATTGGATGCCTGCAATGGAAAGTCAAGTAATTTTACTTTCATACCATTGATGTCTCAGTCTTTGGAGACAGTCACACAAACTAAGAGGTTAAGATTCATGCTAAAGATATACATCTGGTAAGCATGTCAGAATTTTAATTCAGACTAGTTTGGCTTCAAAATTCATATATACTCTTCCCTACTCATATGTTCCCTAATCAAGAGGCAGAATTTGGTTTAGGTTCTACTAATACTGCTTTGCATGCTTTGAGACTTTTATCTGCCTTGAACATGTTGTGATACTTTCTGTGAATGTTTATTAAAGATACTCTTTGTCTCCATTTCTTAGTTCAGTGTAGTGAGCCTCAGAGGCACGAACACTCATTTTGAAGTGCTGCTCAGAGCTGGCAGCCTCTGATTAAAGACCTAGATCATGTTGGAGAAAATCATATTTTCCCACTATGCATTTTTGTTTGATAGGCAATGTCTGAAGGTGTCTGTGGGAGGTAATTATCCTGGGAAAATATAGGTCAGAAATACCCAGAAATGTGTTTCTTTAATTTGGTGACTCATTAGCAGAAAGCAAACCACAAGAGTCAGCATACTTAGGGTTTTAGTTTTAGGGTTTTCATGAGTCAGCAGGAAGCCAGTTAGTTTTAGAGAAACATTTTAATACTATGAGAGAAAATTGTGCTAAGCAATTGGCTAAGTAGTTCATATAATTACTACAGATTTCCATAAATAACAATTTCAAAAATATAAAATAATAATTTCAAAAATTTAAAATCTATCATATCTGTCTGTCTATCTATCTATCTATCTATCTATCTATCTATCTATCTATCTATCTATCCATCCATCCATTTATTGGTGTCATTGTCAGATGTCATTCTTTAGGAGCTGTTCAACATGTGTTTTGAAACAAACTCTTTCACTGAGTCCTGGAGCTCAGTGATTCTGCTAGGTGAATTGGCTGGTGAGCCCCAGGGATCAACTTATCTCCACCTCCCCAGTGCTGAGATTACAAACATGTACCAATATGTTTTTTTATTTTTTATTTTTTTATGTGAATGCTGGGGATAGAAGTCATGTCTTCATGCTTGGAAGGCAAATACTGACTGAGCTATGTCTGTGTCTCCAAAATAATAAACTCTTACAATGTGATAGGCATATTTTATCAATGTGACATACATTATCTCATCTTTAATAACAAATTTCTATTGAACTGTGCCTGCCCTTCTGAATGGTAACTATGGCCAAAGCTGGGAATCAATTGCTAGTTTTAAGAAGGCAAATATTCTTCATATTTATCTCTACCTGCCTGTTTTCACTATTATGTGTTAACTTTGACTTTTCATACATGTTCTAAATCATTTGTGCATTTGTTTTTGTTCAGAGTAGCTGTGGTTAGTTTGTCTTCTCCCTTATGCAACACTACATGGCTTAAACTACTGCAAACCATAAGCACAAACAAAGATTTATTGTTAGTGAGAGCAAAATTGGAACAAATGCACTCTCAGGCCTCAGGAGGCAGGGTATCCACCAAGACCTTGGAGTTGCTGTGTTGTATGTATAGCTTCAAGACTTGGCAGGTACTGTGTACCCTAGAATGGCCCTACCCTTGGGAAGCCAGTTATTACCAAATGTTGTGTAGAAGTTTCCTCTAAGATTGAAACATTCCATTTCATATGTCACTTTAAGGTAAAGGTAAACAAAAATAGCTTCAGGAAGTCCCTGAAACTGACTAGATTTATGAAGCCCCTACCTCCTAGAATAAGCAGTAAACGACTGCTGAGACTTACTCTCAGCCAAGCTAAGCTAGTTGAACTGCCTTGAAGAGGTTTAGACCCACAGAGGCAGTTGGAAAGGATGTTTTCCAACCTTTTGAACAATTGCAGGCTGTGTGCAGTGTGCTACAGAGTTTTAGCTTTTGTGTAGTCATCCATGCTGAGGTGGGCTTTTGTGATGTAACTGTCTTGGAGTAATTTCTGCTCTTGTAAATTACCCATACTCCTGTAAATGACTTCAATAAAACTCATTGGTTTACCAGGTTGGGCTTTGTTGGTCTATGTTTTGGTCAGTCATGGGTTCCCTGTCTGGGTGAATACATGTGTATGTTTGATCTTCCCAGGGAAAATATATCACACAATTTCTTCCTGCAATTCCAATTTGAATTTTCTGAGAGGGAATATGTCTGATTCAGCATTTAACTAGTCACATTTCAAAAAAAGAAGCTAGCCTTGAGCAGAGCTTTTGAGTTAGAGTGGCCCACAGAGTACGAAAATGTATCCCTAGTCCAACCTATTATGACCAAGGAGGCTGAGTAAGATAGTATAAGACATGAGTAGGACACCTTCTACCAGGAAAAAGGGGCTGGCAGGCTTTTTAAAGATTCCAGAGAAGGGTTATGATTGTTAGCCATCCTCCTTGATTTGTCTCTAATAAGCCTCTTGACACAACTGTATCTTAAGAAGAACTTGAGTCAGACTGTTTGTTAATTCAAAATGTTCAGATATTTCTTCCTACTTGGAGTATTCATCTACACATGGTCACTCCTGTGCCCCTCTGTAGAGAGACCTCCATCAAATGCCAAGCCATAAGCACATGGTTCTGTGTGGACACAGACTGCTTAGGTTGTAAAGGTCAGCATGTAGCTTATGACAGAGTCATGCACAGCTCGTGATATGGATGGACTTGCCACCAGGCTTGGAAGACACAGGATCTTTTAACTTCAAACTTCTGTGTTGTAAGGAGACGGTCACCAGAGCCCGGACATCTCAAAAATAGTTCCCATTTTGCTCTCCCATTTTGTTTGCAGGGTCAAGCTGAGTTCATATTCCCAGGGTTGGAGTCCCAAATCCTACCTTGCCCCTCCAAATGTTCTCTTAATTGTCTATTAAGCCAGTAAAGAATATAGAACCTGCTGTTATGTGAACTAAGGTGCCTAAGTTGTAAAAATATATAACCAAATGCCTGCCCAGCCCTCATTAACTACATGCAACTGATCTGATCCTTTGTCTTTTATCAACTTGAGCTCTGGACCAAATGTCTGGAGACTGAATTAAAGGCTTTGTGTTTCACACCAACTGTCTAGTGGGATGAGTTCAGAGCCTTCAAACCAGGTGCTGGGACAAGGCACAGTCTCCAACAGATACTCCCTTGCTTAACCTTTACTATGCAAGTGTGTTTGGATGACCCTGCAGCTCATCCAAGCCACATCTCATACAAGAGAAATTTCAGATGGCTGACTTTTTGTTCAAATTAGGGCTTCTGTTGATTGGGTAAAACCCGTGCAAGGACGGCAGGGTGTTTGGCTTTACTCAGTAAGCTGACTTAACTGTTAATTTTATCCTATATGGGAATACTTTTAAAGACACACCTAGAGTAATACCTTACCAAATGTTTGCACAGCCTGGTGCCTATTTAAGTTATAGCCAAAATAAAATCAGAAATGAAAAGGGAAACATAACAATGAAATATATCTTAAAATATTCTGTTTGTTAAATACTAACAGTTGAAAATATTAAAATCATGTTCTACAAACATCATAGAATTAGTTAATTAATAGCAAGAAAAATAACATTAAAGTAACAACATAAATCACCTTAATATAAACAAAATATATTAAAAACCAATTATTTCATAAAACAAAAATGTCAACAATAACAGAGATACTAGTTGCATGTTTTTATGAGTCTTAAACCCTCACATTTATGTCTGCAGGCATTCTGTTATTTTGTGCAATGTTTGTCCTCTGGAAAATTTCACTATGGAACCATCAGAGCATTAGAAGCAATATTGGAAGTTGACATCTAAGTTATAAAAATTATTTTGAGTTCCACACCCCAAAAGAGAATCAAGGATCCTCATTTATTCACAAGCAACACTAGAAGAACAGCTCCCCCATAGTCCAAGCTGTGGGTAAGAAAATGTCAGTGGCTCTACTTTCTGGGCAGGTTCCAACTATTCCTAGAGCTTTATATTGGGCACCTCTGATCCTATAATCCTGGGCTTGTTAGAGTGTCTGGGAGTGGAGCTTCCTCTGAGTGTTATGTGACTGACTGTGGAGTTTACACCCAAGGTCTGCTCAAGGCACCTGCCTAGACTGGGCGGAACCAGTGCCACTGGTTTGACCGAGTTCCTGGGTGCCTGGTTCTAGTTACTTCTGGTGTTGGGGTAGATGTTGTGTATTCCTCTCCTCCGATCCTAGACGTGTTAGAATGCTTGGGAGAGGAGCTTCCTCTCAATCAGTTTTTTAAAAAAATATTTGACTAAAGTACCTGCTGTGATCGGAAGGGACGTCTTCGGGCTGGAACCTGCAGTCTTGCCATTGGCTGGTTATTACTGTGTAATGAGTTTCTTTATGTCATTTTTGTACACTGTAGTTAGTTCCATATTTTAAAAAAACTCTAAATATTTATTTTATGTTTAAAATAAAAACATCAGGCATAATTTGAAATATAATATATTCTGATATGTTTGTAATGTTTATATGGTAAAATAAATTGGAATAAGCTCCTTTAGACATTTGAGAATGTTTTCAATTTTAGATAATCTGCCCACGAATCTATAATTTCTCCTGATTTCAAAGAAGAATAAAATCTCTTGCTAGTGAGATGCCTCAGCAGGTCAAGGTTCCTGAGGGGGAGTGTGACAAGTAGAGTTCTCTAGAACCCATGGCCATCAGCAGGTCAAGGTTCCTGAGGGGGAGTGTGACAAGTAGAGTTCTCTAGAACCCATGGCCAGAGGGGAGAGTGATTTCTCCGAAGTTTTCCTCTGACCTTCACCTGATCTTCTTGTGGCGTGGGTGTACCCACCTACCCACCTACTCACCTACCTCTGCTATACACACAAAATAACTATAATGTAATAAAGGTAATATCCCGCTAGTCTCAGAGTGGAATCAATCTTCTGTTTTGAAAAGTCCTCTGTGTTCTTTCAGACCTCTTTAAGAAACCCCACTGTGGAAACCTTTCCGCATAGAAGAGAATGGAATGCAAGACACGAGGTCAGAATACAAGGATGGTGGGAATCTGATGATAAATTCTGGGAACTTTTGTCCTAAGGTTTACCATTTGCAGTGCATTTAATTGTATTCATTATTATTAAGCTGATTAATAACAATCATAGTTACGTGAGACTCTCCCTCATGAATTTAACGCATTTATTTAATCATTTATAATGCCCTCTGGATGACCTGTTGACAGGCCATCTGAACAGATGCTGCTGTTATAAAGATGAGTAAGCATGGTCTTCCTTGGGGCCACCAGTGTACGAGAAAATTAGGCATGGAAAACATCTTAAGTTTGGCTTATCAGGTGTTGCAGTAGATAGATATGCCAAGAACTAGACCCCCATATAAAGCTTAAAGGTTAATTAACTCAACCAGAATCTATTGAGAATGAACTATATGTAAAGTGTAGCATAAGATCATGGCAAATAATTTTGCTTCTAGAGACAAAGAGCACAGTTGGTGACGTAATTATGCACATACACGCTCATGCATAATCAGTGGCCCTATTCAAAGCAGTGTGAAGCTAAATGTTGATTACTACGGCAAGTAGAGCCATGGTTTTTTAGAGACCCTTTCGGGGTCCTTCAGAGAGGAGAGTTTCATAGACAGGAATAAATAAAACCAATTTGTAAGGCATGGAGAAGCTGCGACTGAGGAAGGCTTGAAAAAAATTGAAAAAAAAAATTGGTCCTTTTTGACCCAAAGTCACTCTTTGCATAACATTTCATAACATTTTCTCTCCTGAAACTAAATTCTGGTATAATCTACCACGCAATGCAGAGATTACAAAACTAAATTGTATTTAGTGCAGTTTAGAAGAGAATGAAAGGCTTCATAAAATGCATATTTCAATCCATCATGCTTGAACAGCAGGTGGCCAAGGTTATAGCCAGACGTTTGCACTGAACCAAGATAGACATAATCGAGAAGCAAATTATACACTGGGCTGAAAGATCAGAGGTGCAGCAGAGACAAGGAAAAAGCCCAACCAACAGACTGCTACTACAGTAAATAAGGGCAGGCTGGAGCAGACTCTGAATAATGAAAGATGAAATGACCTGACCTGTAAGGATACCACGTCTAGACAGATTATAGATTGCAGGAGGGCGAAAATGAGGAAGTAAGGGCATCTTATAAAGAACTGGCTCTTATTTTGTGAACATGTGTTTAAATAATTCCCCGTGTTCTGAGGGATGGAGGTGAGATGGTAGTCCGGAAAACATCTTCTACCTTGAAACCACATGTTGAAGAGCACTATTCTGACGCGGATACCCGAGAGAACCACAGAGACTTTAGTCTTTGAAAGTTAGCAGGGAGTTACAGAGCTTTGGGGCAAAGAAAGATCAGTAAAGAGAGATTTCATGGTAGATGTGCAAATTATAGGTTCAAAAAGGTAGAAAATGTGAGATCAAAAAACAATAGACAATTACAAATAACTTTAAATTATAAATTTCACACTACACAAATTTAAGCCAATAGGTTTATTAATAATACGATGAGGATGCTGCATTTTTATGGATATTAAAGAACACTAACAGTGTCTCTAATTTTGCTAAGAAATGTCTGCCTGAGTACATCCGGCAACGGAATGAACAAGCTAGGACTAGAGAGTTTGCTGAGATTCCTGTCTAGGGAAATCTTGAAATTTTCTAATGATATGAACCTAAACCATTTCTAAGATAACTGTGACTTCTCAAATTTTGGATCAGTTTTCTCCTTCAGTGTCAGGTCTTTACCGAATACAGACTGTAGTAGTTTATGGAAACTGGAAGTTGAATTATTGCAGTACTTTGCAGAAAGTGTTGGGGAAAAGTGCTTCCTGTTGTTTATGGATACATAAGCTATTTTCATACCATGTGCCCTTTCATGGCAGTTACTCCTTTTTCTTTCAGTATAGTACTAAGAAATTTATTTCTCATGAAGAAAAACTATAGGGTATGTCAAGAAAAATGATCTCATTTCATTTCTTTTGTATGGTCTATCATATAACATATATATGATAAACATCTTTTGATTGGTTGAGGGACAGACTAATGTTTAGATTTGGTGGCTGCTGTGCTGGTTCTGTTGGCAGATATTTCTGGCCAGCAGGGGGCGGCCAAGGTCCATCGTTGACTCAAGGAACAACAACAACAAATTTGGCCGAGGCAACTGCTAGAGAAATACACTTTCAGGAAAGGGAAAATTGAACTTGGCAACAGGGCTTACTTTAAATCTTTTAATAAAGTATTGATTTCTGTAATGCTAATTTTATACCATGTGAGTAGTATATTAGGTTAAAATCCTGGCTTTTACTTCTTTGTGACATAAAGAACTTCAGGAATGTTTAAAGAAGAAAATAAAGGTTACCCAGAATCAACTTAAACTCAAACTTGGATATATCTAATTTTATTTTCAGATACATAATATGTGGAGTGTAAGCTTCTCAGAGAATTAAATTAAAAATTGTTAAATTTTATCATGTATCTGTTAGACTAGTACCGAGTATATACTGGCAATAATAATTAAGTTGTTGAATTAATGATGAAAATAATCAAAGTTATACAAAATTCAATAGTTTTATGATTAACTAATATTAACATTATATCATATTTTCTTGTTAAATTTTTAATAGTCACATAGTTTGTTAATTATATAATTAGCTTTATTCAATAAAATATTCATCATCTATTTTGGTCCCGAATAGTTATTACAGATTTTTATTTCGTTGCTCTAGAATGAGACTTAGATGTAGATCACTTATTTATTAGTTTATTAAAAAATTAAAACTTTACAGGAAGAGTTTTTATTGGTTCTTTGTGAATTTCATATCCTACACGCCAATCCCACTCATCTCTCCATCCCTCCATATCTTCCTTCTGCCCTTGCAACCTCCCCCAAAAGAAAAGTAAACAAAGTGAAACATCTTGCTGTGGAAGCTGCGGTGTGTCACCTGTGGGACACAATGTGCCCTTTTGCCCAGACAGCTTTATTTGAAAATGTTTGTTGTATTAAGTCACCGGTCTGGTTCGAGGCGTCTGGCTTCTGCTCCACCATCAATCCTGGATCTTCACCAGGACTTCTTTCGGACATCCTATTGTTGCCCTGGGTCATGGAGATCCTGCAGCTTTGGTTCTGCAGGAGTAGCTTCATAGATGAGATAGATGTTGGGGTGGGCCAACTCAAAGGCCTGGATCTGGGCCTGGGTGGTAGTTGAGTTGGTCAACCTGCCAGCTCTCCTGCTTTGCCTAGGGGAGTGGCAGGACCATCTTTCCTGCCTGCAGTAGCCACAAGAGGCAAGGACCAGCTGCCAGCCGTTCTGCCACTGGGGCCAGCGTTCCAGCATGGCCCTGGTGAGGTACAGGGCCAGAGCTCTCCCGAGTGCCACAGCAGGCATGGGGTGAGGCCAGCTTTCCAGGACCCATGCATCAACACAGATCTGCCAGGGCCCTCTGTGGCAGCATGGGGACATCACCACATCCTCTGGAGGCAGTGCAGGCTACTCCCACCAGGTTGTTTCTCTTCCCCCTTGCCTCCAGTTCCTCTCTCCATAGTGCACAGACCTTTCCCCTTCTCTTTCTCTCCCATCTCTCTCCCATACTCGCTCATTGTAACGGTGCCTCCACCCGTGCCAGGCGGCAGCCGGTGGGGCCATCGGATTTTATTAATCAAGTTTGTTCTTTGACATTTCATACAACTTATTCTCATTACTCTGAGCTCCCCTGCCCTTGCAACCCCCCTAGGCTCCTCTCCCCCTTTCAGGTCCCCCTCCTCCCTACAAGGCTGTTCTCACATTAATGTCCTTTTGTTTATGATCCACTGAACTTACTCAGGGCCCTCTGTGTGATTACTCAGCGAAGACTGCTGCACTCCGTCTTGAAGATACTGACTCTCCCTCCTCTACACTCCATGTTTAGTCCATCCTTCAACAGCGAGGGGAGAGTTTCAAGAGCCCTCTCCCCCACCCCCTTCTGCCCGTGGACAGTCAGGCTTGTGGCAGTGTGCTGTCCTTCTTCCTACCTTTCAGCTTTTGAATTGTTTTCACATATTCTGTGACAACCCCTGTACTACAGAGGGCGTGGTATATGTCCTTGTTTAGGGCTGCTCAGCCGTCCCACCATCTTACACCACAATGAACACCAAGGAATCTTTGCTTTCGTGGCTGTTCTTTGTAAGAAGCTCCTCTGTTTAAGGTTTTGGGCTGCGTTTTCCTGTTTAGAAGGTGGGTGGGCACCACGGACATTGGTACTTTGATGGGTTCCTTAGGGCTTTTTAATATGTATCGGGGCTGGGAAGCACGGCTGTGAGTTGCACAACCCAACTGTTGCCTCAAGAGGTTGTCCAGACTCAGAACAGGGCTCATTACCTACATACAGTACAGCTGCCTTCACAAACACTCAGCACTGCTGCTCATAGTACAGCATACAGGTTCAGTGGCTTTCTCATCGCTAGGGAGTGTGAGAAATGCAGAGCTCTGTTCTCTTCCCCTCTCAGCCAGGAGTTAGGTTTTAACAAGGCCGTCTGGCAGTGTGAGCATAGGCAATGTGCTTTAAAGGCAAAGGTGCACTTGCATATCTTAGTTTTATCCAGACTTCATTCCCCACAAATGATTGCTGCTTGCTTCTAGTTCTTTTAAGGAAAGGTAGAGACAGCATTTTAGCTGTTGAAAGACATGAAAGTAGGGGTTTAGAATGGGGCATGAATGAGATCTAATATAGAGATGTGTCTACTTGGACTTTTAAATCTCTCTAGAATTGAAACCAAAAGTGGAGAGAAGTGCTATTCCGAATGACGAGAGAACATTGAGGTTGACGGTTAGAGTGCTGGACATCTGACCCTTCCTCACAGTCCTACCTAACTCCCAGCTCTCCCCTCACTTGATGCTTTTTGTGTTTATTATTTTGCACATGCTATGGATAGGTTTACTCATCTGGGGAACTTGCAATTTCTATACAAGTTTCCTTTATTACAGTTTGTTGACCTCTAACTGACAACTCAGACAAAGCCATCTCAGCATTAGATAGGGCCTAGTGGAGGAAACAGGACTCTCCCACGCTGCTGCGTTTCATGTCCTGTAAGGTAGTGTGGGTCATAGGGTGTGAAAGGCATAATAGTAGTGACAAGTAAAAAAACCTTTTGTTTTGTAGGAAAAGGGACACCTTTTTCTCATAGAATAATTTCAACATGTAAATATGGAATGGATGAGACCAATAGGAAATAACCCTTAGAATATTACAAATCTTAGAAATTTCAAGATCCATGACTGAATCCCAAGTTGTCAAAATTTAATGGGCAAACAGGATATTTTCATAGCTTTATATTATCACCCCAAATATTTATTCCAAAGGAAAAATAGCAAATATATATATAAGAGAAGATTCTGTACCACTGTATGGATTTCCCCAGTACTCAAGTGATTATTTCCTTACTTATAACAAAGCTTTCAAGCTATGAGGCCCCACTTGTTGGCTGTTGGAC
The DNA here is from genome assembly GCF_900095145.1 of Mus pahari. Taxonomy (NCBI): domain Eukaryota; kingdom Metazoa; phylum Chordata; class Mammalia; order Rodentia; family Muridae; genus Mus; species Mus pahari. The sequence continues at coordinate 77,227,492 of NC_034602.1, read as the reverse complement.
TTAATTCCAGGACAAATGGAACCCTCTTCATAAAGTCCTCAAAGAGAAAACTTAATAATAAAATGATAGGGTAGAGAATGGTTGAAAATGATTCATGTCCTTTATCTCTGGCTTACACACACATACATACACACACACACACACACACACACACACATACACATACACATATACACACATATACATATAAACACATATACACATCTACATACACATACACACATATACACACATACACATGCGCATACACGTACACACATACACATATACATACACACATACACACATATACACACATACATACATATACATACACACATATACACATGCACACAAACATACACACATGGATATGCACACATATATGTGCACACAATGGACAAGAAAAAGAGAAAGGCTCTCATTCAAATAAAATATGGGATCCAGACAGAATCGAGATAAGAGAGTGGTAGGAAACTGGTAAAGCCCAGGCAAACCTTGTAGATTAGATGCTGACGTTAGTTTCTTTTTATTTAAAAAAAAAGATTTTTATTAATTTTTATTAATGGTGTGCATGTACACACACGCAGTACTATTTGTGATGCAATGAATTATAATGGTCAATGCTATTACATTCCTAATGTGTGTTAGAGAGGTTGGCAAGTAGTCTACAAATAACTAATGCCAATATTCCTTACAGTTTCTCAGAGAGTTGCTGTAGACATAGAGTTCACACCTGGCTGTATGTGATCATCGGGGAAGAGGGCAGGATAAAGTTTCCTGATAGTTGCAAATCTTGGGGTCATGCACTCTGGTAGAATAGTTAACACAAATAAGGAATTACAGAAAAAAGGGGTATGAGGGAGGCCATTTCATTTCTCAGCATGTCATGTGTGTACACCGTGTCTTCTTTGGCTTATTTTTAAACTCATAGAATAATTTATTGAAATGTAAGAATATGTTAAATGTGCTTAGTATTTTAAATGGCTAAAGAGATTTGACCAGATATGTGGTGATGTTCAGCAGGCTCCTGCAGTAGCTGCTTGTTGAGCAGAGCGGAGCTTCCCTGAGCATGTTTCTGCAGACTGAATAACCAGTTTCAGATGGTCTGGCGAGACATTCCTTTGAAAAGCAAACGAGGCACAGTTAGAGTGTGTGGAGCAGACAGGGTGTGGACTTGGGAAAATGATTGGTAATTAGGTAAAGCCTGCTGACACAAAGTCTGATCTGAGTAGTGATAAAGTGTGTTGGTACTTATTATAGTAAATGGGATTTCCTTGGTGGACACTCCACCAGTGGAAGTGGGTGAGAAGAGACTGCGTTATTAAATAGTCTCACAGCCAACTGCTGTAGCAGACACAGTACTTACAGAGCACATAAAACTCCCACAAGGAGTCTGAAGGGCATGGCTGAAGTAATTTGGCCTCATAGATTCCACCCGCAGACAAGCATCAGTCCATTCCTCATCAAGACAAGGGTGTTTGTCTAAAAGTCTTCCTTCACACTGGTAGGAAGCAGTATGTTCCCTCTGAGATAAAATCTCCACATTTGCTAAGTTCTTTTACTATGGACACCGGCTCAGGCCTGCTGTTTCTGTCTGATATCCGTGGGAGAGGGCTGACTATCCTGGGAGGGGAGGGAGGGCTTGGAGTTGGTCAGAGCTTTCACACCACTCAGATGACGTCATCTGGAAAGCTAGCAAGGTTGTTTCTTCTTTTTTTTTTTTTTTTTTTTTTTTTTTTTTTTTTTTTTTTCATTTTTTTATTATTATTTTCTTTATTTACATTTCAAATGCTATCCCAAAAGTTCCCTATACCCCCCTGCCCCTGCTCCCCTACCCACCCACTCCCACTCCTTGGCCCAGTCCTTCCCTTGTGCTGGGTCATATAAAGTTTGCAAGACCAAGGGGCCTCTCTTCCCAGTGATGGCCGATTAGGCCATCTTCTGCTACATATGCAGCTAGAGACACAAGCTCAGGGGGTACTGGTTAGTTCATATTGTTGTTCCACCTACAGGGTTGCAGCCCCCTTCAGTTCCTTGGGTACTTTCTCTAGCTCCTCTATTGGGGACCCTGTGTTCCATCCAATAGCTGGCTGTGAGCATCCACTTCTGTGTTTGCCAGGCACTGGCATAGCCTCACAAGAGGCCACACTATCAGGGTCCCTTCAGCAGAATCTTGCTGGCATGTGCATTAGTATCTGGGTTTGGTGGCTGATGATGGGGTGGATTCCTGGATGGGGTAGTCTCTGGATAGTCCATCTTTTCATCTTAGCTCTAAATTTTGTCTCTGTACCTATATCCTTTCATGAGTATTTTGTTCCTTATTCTAAGGAGGAATGAAGTATCCACANNATGGTCNTCCTTCTTGGTTTTCTTNTGTTTTGCANAATGTATCTTGGGTATTCTAAGTTTCTGGGCTAATATCCATTTATCAGTGAGTGCATATCTAGTGACTTCTTTTGTGATTGGGTTACCTCACTAAGGATGAGCAAGGTCGTTTCTTACCAAACACACTTCCTGTTTCCCCTACTTATGTTAGATCAGTGGAGAAAGACAAAGGGGAAAAAATCAAATCCTTGCACCAAAACCAGTTTTGGAGTAGGGAGAAGAAGAAAACCAAACCAAGCCAAAACATGGCCCAAACCAAAAACCCAAACGAAAGAAACACGAAATTCCAACTTTACTTCTTATTTGGATATGTCCACACAGGTAATAATTTCTAATACCATTTTTTAAAAAGCTATGTTGGGAAATTGGTAAATAAGTGTGGCTAATCAATAAAGTATTTCAAAGGTGTTTCAGAATGAAATTACCAAAGTTGTTTGAGAAAGTAGTCATCTAACACTATATGATAGTAACACTTAAGTGGTGAAGTTGGGACACTATTTCTATTTCTTGTACTTTTAAATGCTGATTTTTATTTACTTTTGTTTTAAGAAACAGTCATGATAATTAGTAACTCTAAGATGGCTCAGCATTCACTATGCTGTAGCTGCTTAGAAAATATTGCAGGTTTTTGGAGGGCTTCTGGAGATGTTAGTGAAAAGATATTACCCTTTGGAAGCCAGACAAAGCCCACATGCCTTTAACCCAGCAGAAGCAGCTGAGCTCCAGGTCTAGGGAGAAACCCCATCTCGGGATAATGTGGAGAGTATACCTGTTGTCCCTCTCTGGTGCCTTGTGCATACATTTAAACAGGCACCTCATGTACATGCACACAAACAAAAGAATCAAAGAGACTCAGAGGGTTAGGTAATAGTGCATACTCTTTGTAGCAGTCTTGTAATATTTTAGTTTTTAAATGAAAACTTTCACTCATATGCAGAGTGTAATAGTTATTTCTCTCATTGCCGCAGCAGAATATCCACAGGAGCAATTGGCGATGAACATTTATTTTGCTCTTGACTTGGGGAGATGCAGCCTCTCATGGCTGTGGACATGGAAGCTTGTAGCTGATCACACTGGGGTTGATTAGGAAACAGTTTGGCAGCAGAGATGCTCCAGAATTCTCAGTGCCAACCCACGGGGCCTGACATTTTCCATAGGCCTCATGTCTAGAAACTTCTACAAACCTCCCAAAACATCATCACTAGTTGGGGACGAGGAGTTCACAGATGAGTGTAAGTGGGGACAGTCCACACCTAATCATGATATAAAGTAAGAAGAATGACTAGAATATTTTGGAATTTAGTGTGCATGCACATACGAGCACACACAATGTACACTGCATTTACATGGTTTTCACATGCAATTATTTTTTTTATTACACTTTTGTTGGTTATATGTGTGTACATGTGTGGGTTCCCATGTGCCATGGCACATGTGTAGAAATCAGAGAAGAATTTGCAGGAGTCTGATTTTCCTTCTAACATGTGTAGCCCAGGGATTGATATTGAGCCATCTTACCAGCCCCTTTCAACTTTTATCTTTTTGTTCAGGATAGGAGGGGACTGTTCATGCTTAATCTCTGATTAGTCTTTGTCTTTATGAAAGAATCACTTCTTATCTGTTGTAGGGTGGAATCAAGCATGACATGCGGAGGTTCTTTATCAGAATTAGCCAAGTCTCAGATGGGGCAATAGGAGCTGAATTTCAGAGAGCAATCAGTTATTAGGTCCAGCAATCTCAGTGAGCATACCCTGTACCCACTCTATCAATAACAGGCAAAATTTCATATGAAATACAGGCAGTAATAGTATTTTTCTTTAAACAACTGAGACTACACTCAAGGAATTGAAAGCAAATCTTGTAAAATAGGTTTGGGAATATAAGCTATGAAATTTGGGATAACACCTTTCAATTGGAGCAACATCAAAATTTTAGAAGCAAAAATGGTAATAAAATGATGAGGAAAAATAGGAGTACTGGATAAGTACAACGTCTTCCTAATGTGGCTCCCGCCATGCTAGGGCGATCTCACGTCAAATCTGTCTTGGTTCCTCAAGAACGAACCTGCATGTCAATGGACTTCTGTGACTTCTTTTCCCTGGCCGATGAGGTTCTTCAGGCCCAAAGGCTCCTCACCTGGATACTGTTTCCTTCTTTCTAATTGTTTTTACGTGTGACGTGTGTCGTATACTCTTTTCCTTTGCTGGGGCACTGACTTCTCTCATGTCACCCTCAACAACCTTCCATCATGATTACTTCAGTCCATGCTTGCTTTATGGATGACTGTCAATTTGGGATTTAACTCCTTGCCAGGACTGTTTGGTCTCAGGATTGGGACTTCTTAATTCTTGGCTCTACTTTGTGAACCACATATGGTTTTACTGCCTCAGAACCACTAGGGGGAGGAGATTTCTAGCAAATCATAGCAATTTGCAAATGTGAGGAGATTATTATTATTTTTAATAATATTATTATTTTCTTTATTTACATTTCAAATGCTATCCCGAAAGTTCCCTATACCCCCCCCCGCCCCTGCTCCCCTACCCACCCACTCCCTCTTCTTGGCCCTGATCTTCCCCTGTGCTGGGTCATACAGTTTGCAAGACCAAGGGGCCTCTCTTCCCAATGATGGCTGACTAGACCATCTTCTGCTGCATATGCAGCTAGAGACACAAACTCAAGGGGTTCTGGTTAGTTCATATTGTTGTTCCACCTACAGGGTTGCAGCCCCCTAAAGCTCCTTGGGTACTTTCTCTAGCTCCTCCATTGGGGACCCTGTGTTCCATCCAATAGTTGACTGTGAGCATTCACTTCTGTGTTTGCCAGGCACTGGCATAGCTTCACAAGAGGCTGCTATATCATGGTCCCTTCAGCAGAATCTTGCTGGCATGTGCATTAGTATCTGGGTTTGGTGGCTGATGATGGAATGGATCCCCAGATGGGGTAGTCTCTGGATAGTGTGAGGAGATTATTTTAAAATACTAACCATTTGTGACTTTTTGGTATGTGTTTTGAAAAAATTAGAAGATGTTTAGAAAAGTGGGAGGGAAAGTGTGGGGATTTTCCTGTTACCTTTCTTTTTCTGTTCCCAACACAGTCAATCTCTTGTATTATTGTGGGTCATTTGATGTGATTGATGATCTAATATTAATAAATCACTATTGTTTGGGTTACATATTTTATATTAGGGTTTACACCTTGTGTTGTATATTATGTATATTATTTCAGGTTGGTGTAAAGAATATTTTACTGGGGTTCTAGACAAGATGACATAGAATCTATGGATCAAGTTGGGAAAACTGCTATCGTTTTTTATTTTTATTTTTTTATTTTTTTAACTTATTTTATTAGATATTTTCTTCATTTACATTTCAAATGCTATCCTGGATGTCCCCTATACCCTCCCCCACCCTGCTCCCCTGCCCACCCACTCCCACTTCTTGGCCCTGGCCTTCCCCTGTATGGGGCATATAAAGTTTGCAAGACCAAGGGGCTTCTCTTCCCAACGATGGCTGACTAGGACACCTTCTGCTATATATGCAGCTAGAGACATGAGCGCTGGGGGTACTGATTAGTTCATATTGTTGTTTCACCTATAGGGTTGCAGACCCCTTCAGTTCCTTGGGTAATTTCTCTAGCTCCTCCATTGGGGTCTCTGTGTTCTATCCTATAGATGACTGTGGGCATCCACTTCTATATTTGCCAGGCATTGGCATAGCCTCTCAGAGATAGCTATATCAGGGTCCTTTCAGCAAGATCTTGCTGGCATATGCAATAGTGTCTGCGTTTGGTGGCTGATTATGTGATGGACCCCTGGGTGGGACAGTCTCTGGATGGTCCACCCTTTCGTCTTAGCTCCAAACTTTCAAAACTGCTATCTTGACAATGATGAGTTCTACCACATATGTCATTGATGACTTGTGACTTTTTAAAATTTCTTCTATTAAAGTTTTGTAGTTTTCACAACATGTCTCAGACCTGTCATTATTCTTTCCTTTCTTTTAGAGCCGTGCTCTCCTATATAGCATAGCCTGTCTGCATGTCGCTGTTAAGAACTTGAAATGTGGCTTAAGTGGAAACAGCTGTTAGGTTTCAAAGATTTAGTAGCAGAAAAGAGGCAAATGTGCCATCAGTAATGTTATTTTAAGTATTATAATTGTCTTAAATAAGAATATATTAGTTTAATTTAATCTACTTGTTTTTGCCTTTTTCATGTGGCTACTAGGAAATTTAAAATTATGAATGAAGCTAGCATTATATATTATTAATAAAACTTCTCTAGAATTTACATACATTACCTTGTTTTTACATCTATTAGCTTTGATGGCTAAATTGGGGTTAGAAATAAATTAGGATTCAATGTCCTAAAGATACTTTATATTTCTCAGACAGAGCACTCTAGGCATATAACTGTTTCTCTTTGGTACTATTAAGTAGGATTTTTTCAGAAAAAGAGATGCACTGTGGTGACTTTCTTGCCATCAGACAAGGCCATAATAGGATGATTACAAAATAAAACGCAAGATTAAGCTCTGGGGGCTCTTCTCTAATAGAACCCTTTCAAGGTCTTAGGCTGATTCTAGCAATGAAATCACAAGACCCTATATTTTGTAGCTTTTGCAAAAGTAAGCCATCTTCAGTACTGAGGATTGAACCTCTCCTGAAGCAAATACCTGGCCCATTTACCCATCTTTCCAATTGTGTGTGTATTTGTGTATTTTTGCATGTGTGGGTAGATGGTTATATGCATATGGAAACTTGAAGTTATCGGGAATCTTTGTTGATTGATTTTCTATCTTATTCAGTGAGTTATGGTCTCTCAGTTAAATTCAGAGTTTCCCTACAGGGTTAGTCTTGGTATCCATCTCGCTCTGGGAAACCCTCTCTCCACCTTCTGAGGCTAGAATTACAGGAGGCCACCATGCCCAGCAACATTTTATGCTGTATTCTGGGAATCTGAACTCTGGTACTGTATTTGTGTGGTAAGCATGTTAACCTCTGAGCCATCTCTCCTAGCCCTGAGCCCCTCTGTTCGTTTTATGTTTTCACTGTGAGAAGGTTTAACTAAGTTCTCCAAGCTGGCCTTGAACTCTATAGAAGTGGCAGTGTTTGAGCTTATGATCCTCCTGCACCGCCTCTCTGGCAGATGGGATTACAGGCTGTGTGTGGGATATTTTAACCACAGCTAGTTATAACTTTTGTCCACTCCGGGTTTTCTTTGTCTTACTATATAATTTGTACCAGACAACATTAATGTGGTCATAGGTATATTTTAGACATACCTAAGGAAAATTAAATTGGTGATACGTTTAGTTTAGGCTTAGTAGAGTATGTTTACATGGTTTATGGGCAGTTATTTCTGGTTGTTCCATATAGAAATGGCTTCTAGGAATGCTACAATTGTCACTCAGGGTCATCATGCAACAAATGCTGAGACCTTCCAAGAGGCAGGCCAAACTTGGCATCACTGCGTGACTGCATTTTATGGTGCCTGCTTCCTTAATGGAAGAGAAAAAGAATGTCTGAACACTTGAAGCCAGTCTTAAGACTAGTCTAAGAAAAATGCTACCAGTTATCGGACAGTCAGACTGGTAACACGGGCTTCAGTTTTCACTGATGCCTTGTTTATCTGGGAAGTCATTCTACTCAGGAATGTATTCCATATGCAGCATTTATAATTAGGTTTATTACAATTTTTAATTTCTGGGTGTGCATTGAATGAAATTGATTATTGTCAGAATTCCTGTGTTAGTAATTCTAATAAATGCTGGGGATTCCTGTGCTGGAAGATCAATGTATGTAACCTGAAAGGAGTCAGGTAAACAGAAGTGCCATTCTCAGTCGACATTGATCGCCGGAAGGTCTCTAAGATCCTTTGGGTGTACTGGCAAAGTCAATCCATTTTTATATTAATATTCAAATGTTATTTTACTTTTAAATTCTACCCCTCTGGATATTACACTGTAAAAATTTCCAACATCCTATGTAGAAGCAGATGAAGGTACAATGGTATCTTTTGGTACATCAAACATGAGGAGTTTGTAAGACTAAAGTCATTCTTTTTGCTGCCCCTCTTTTATTGAAAGTTTGATCACAAAAATGTGCCAATCTGTATGCATGTTTGTGAGATTCTGTACATATGAAATACTGAACGGTAAATCTTTAACCACTGAAGGATTTGGGATGAAATGCATTGCACGATGCATATTTAGGTCTGTTGTATACTGATGGGACCAGAAATACATCCTAAAAAATGCTGTTAGCCTGATCCATGGTGTGCTGTAGGGGAGTGAGGCTCTATTTCAACCCAGGTGAACTGCTGTGGTCCGGATTATAAATCTAGCCAGATTAAATTCTGCCTTTCAGGTAGATAATGCAAGAGTATGACCTTGGTCTGACTGAGTGATTGCTTTTGCAATGCTGTTTCTTCCTCTCAGCTACACCGCATTAAACATCAAATGACACAATTCTAGCTTTGACTCTGCAGCTTCTCATGCTCTGCAGCAGTTTGTTTCTGTCATTTATCACAAACTATTATAAGTAACTTGCTTATTAGAAATTAAATAGTGTTTCCTCTGGGAGTGTGTTGTGAGGTAGCTGTGAGTGGCCTGGAGTTTATCTTCACGGTGCTGTCCTATCCTTTGGCAGAAAATCTTGCCACTTGTGAAGGAAGTTCTAGGCTTAAAGTCATGAAGGTGTGCTGAGGTAATGCAGCTTATGAAGTCACCCAAGTTTCCTTCAGGCCCAAAGAAGAAAAAAGTCAGTTTTCAAAATGTATTTTAATACACACACTTTTCAGGTCTGTCTGAAGTGTTATACTAAAGTATTTCAAAGACAAATTGACCTGTTTAATGATTTTTTTTTTGAACTTGGAATTCTCTTCATTCAATATCTCTCCTGAAATTTCAAGAAAAAAATTTCAGGTAAATTTAAAGACTTTATACCTCCCAAGACCTTCCACTGGTCTCAGTCTTTTCTGTCATGGGATGAATGGGGATGGCTCACATGGAGCCTCCAGCTGTGACGTGGTTTAGCTGAGGAGGTCTGAAACAGCCTACTGGGTCCCTAGAAGAAACAGAGTGACTTTAGGTGCAGGTGAAAACATTCTGCTCTTACACACGACAAGGGACTGTAGAGGAGCAGTTTATCTACTGTGCTAATGCTAGAATGCTAGACTATTCCCAGTGTACCAGTGGTGTCTTGCAATATTATGCAAGAAATTCTGAGGCTCATTCCAAGTTGGTTACAGCCCATGTTCATGTGTGCATACATGTGTGCATATGTGTGTGTGTGTGTGTGTGTGTGTGTGTGTTCTGGATATTGCATCAGTAACTGAATGTTTTCTATGGTTAATACCATGGAATTGGTAGCTTATTAAAACCATTCCTTTATGTGCCTTGATGCCTGTGAATAAAGGAGGCTCCTTGCTTTCACTGAAGTCTGCCTTTGTCAGCACAAGACAAAGAACTCTTTGCTATTCTTTAGATGACCTTCTTGGTGACATACATGCTCTACCCAAGGACAACTTACTATTTGGTGGGTCTATGGTGGTTCCCTCAGTGGTGTGTGTGGCCCTTCTTAGGCCTGCAGGGGTGCTCATTTCATAGTCATCATCATCTGTGACACCAGGAGTTGTGACATGGCCCGGAGTGGTTCCCTGGTTGGCAGCGTTCGCTCCTGCCTGTCTTGTAGGAAGGACTCCATTCTGCACATCTGGTTTAGCCCCTGCCTGACCAGAGGGCGGAATGGCTCCAGGGAACAAGGGGTGGATAAGGAGGCCTGTGAAGATTTGGGAGGCTAATGGCTAGAATGGGAAGGAAACAGAAAACACAGTGAAAAAGAACCCGCTTTAACAAGGTTAACCCATCTCTTTTCTTTGGAGGACAGCAGGTTGGTTAGGAGTGGCGGGGAGCGCTAAAGTCAGAGAAATCACAAAGACCTGGCATTCATCAAACATGCCCTTGTCAGAGCCAAGTCTGATGCTGGTGTCACTGTTGACATCTGTTACCGGACTCCTTTTCCTTAAAGAGGGAATCAGAATACAAGGCAGGCGTAACAAAAGCATAGTCTGAAGGTATCAGGCATGTCTGGATACAGTGCTATGTAGAAAATCCACAAAGTATTGACAAGCTCTGTCTCTGTCCTTGACCTAAAGGACAGCCTTTCTATTGCCCACAAAAAATTAAAAAGAAAAGACTACAAGATAATGGAAAAGTAATACAAGTTGATCAACCAGACATTGCCTTTGTGGCTTGAGTTCCTTTAAGGTCCCTTCAGCCTCCTTTTCAAAGGCATCACTCGACTGGGTCAGGAGTAGTTAGTTCTCTTGGTACTTGAGCTGCCTGTGCATTTTCTGAGATTACTGAGGAAACATCTCTTTTTCAGAGGTTTTCATGGTTAGGCTCTGCTTGAGGTTTGGGCTAGGCCTGGTAATATGAATTTAAGCTGGTTCTCCAAGTCGTCCTGAGGTGATCTGAGAGTGGAGGCCCTAGCTAGGGAAGCGTTGTCTTAGACCTCGATCCTGAAGGCAGACCTAGATCTCTGCTAGATAAGGAGGGCAGACTACAGCACAGAACATTTCAAGCTGAGAATCAAGGCATACAGAAATTATAACCGACAGAGAAGACGAAGTTATCCCAACACATGCCTTATAAGAATAAGTATTATTTTGTAAAATCAGGTGAGTGTGTTGGGCTGTATGAAAACTTCATTATTACCATGGATTGAACTAAAAAAATGTTTGAAAACTACTATAGAACTATAGAACCAGTGGCTGTGGATCTGGAACTACCTTTTCTGTTGCCTTTGAGACAACTCATTTAAGCTTGATGGGCCTCAGTTTATCTGTACGGCTCCATCATGGGTCTGTACTTTGTATCATGAGGCCTAAAGGGGGAGAAATCTGTCAAAGAGCTTGTTGTGTGACAGTGCCCCAACAACAGGAAGATAGGAATGATCACTTGTCAGTGCTGACAAGGGAGATGCTGATCCACGACTGGAGTATTATTTAGGGTTGTATAGCAACTATAATACATACCCTTTTCATAGTATGAAAAGCCTTTAAAAACTGTGTTCTGTGAACCTGCCTCAATTCCTTCTGTTGTTATGTTTAGATGGCACAGTAATCCAAACAGATGTTTCTAAACATGGCCTGTGCATTACTGCCTAGAAAGTATGAGTGATGGGAATAAGAATTTTAATTTCTATCCTTCAATTATTATTGTTTATAGAAAAGAACTCACTCACCCCTACTAAAATACAGGAAAGAATCTCATACAATGGAAAGGACAACAGTGTTAACCCTTTCTGCAGAGTCAACTCTGCTTCAACACCTGGAGAATTGTATGTGATCTTCAGTAAAAAGTTTAAGTCAATCAAAATAAAGTTAAAAAGTATTCAATGGATCTCCAGGTTAACGCAGAGTGTGACAGCAACATATAGAAAGTTATCACAAAGGTAACGTGATGGAAAGCAGTAGGGGACAGATAGCAAATGGTTAGGTGAGAAGGGGTAATCAGGTCCAAGGGGCTGTGAGAGCACACAGCTCATTGTAGGGACTGTAGTCAGGTAGGGTTGGGGTCAAAGGAGCTGGAAGAGCAGACAACACTGGGAGGAGGGAGAAGAAGAACTTAAACAGTAGTGACTTAAAGGATTTTCTTTTTACCAGTTCCTCTGAGCTTAGGAGAGTGCCCTAAAAGCAAAACAATAAGGAGAAGCAATTAGAGAAAATTTTAATATATTCAATGCAATGTATATAAAATAACTAAAAAACTTAAATACTTTTAAGTATTCTAAAGAAAGATTTTTTTTTTTACTTTTAACAATATATTAAATGGTCTGGTATGTATATCACAAAATTTGTGTCAGCATGTGATATAGGACTGCTTATGTTTATTATGAATAATGTGACTTACCTTTATTTGAAAATTATACATATATTAATATGTATATATATTAAGTTATATATATATATATATATATATATATATATATATATATATATATATACACACACACACACACACACATACATATATAATTGATTGGTATAAGAAGCCTGGAGAATACAGAAGACAACAGAAAAATAATCCTACAGTTTACAGATGATGGTCTTTTCATGTGTTTTCTACAAATTTACTCTTCATGTAATAGAAACCCTTATTTATACAGTTTTTTGTCTTTCCTTTTCTCTTAGTATTTCATAGCAATGTCTTAGCTGTTTTACTGACAAATTAATGTAATAAATATAATTTTAAATGGCTGTGTAGTATTTATTTGTGGTTATGTTGTGGTTTACATAGTTTTTCTTTTGGTTTACTCTTCAATTTAAGGTTTAGCCATATTTTTATGCACAACAAATATTATTTGATGAGTATGCTATACTTAAATCCTTGTGGCATGTCAGATATATTCCCTTGAGCTACACATAGATGTGGAAGAAAGAACTGGTAGGAGTAGGTGTGGTGAACTGGAGAGTTGAGGCAGGGGGATTGCAAATTCAGGGGCAGCCTAATAAGCCATACACATGCCTATTTAAATACAAAGAGTTCATAGGGATTTTATACTAATATTTGTCTCTGATTTTAAGACTGAAGCTCCCATCTGATGCTGATACAGATGCGGATGTTGGTCTTTGGTAATTTTATCAGTGAGTTCAAGAGTAACATTAGCAAAAGCATCTAGGAAGAGGAAGAAAAAGGTGTTGCAGATTCTGGGATAAGCATTTACGGCTAAAGTAGATTTGAGATAAAATAACCCCCCACGTCATGGGCCATCGTATTCATCCCATTAAGTTATTATTATTATTTTTTTTTGTCAGTGTGATTCAGGGGTGACTGTCTGCTTCATTTACTGAGGGTGTGGCTAGAGGAGCAACCACATCTCACTCATTTTCAGAGTGGGCGTTAACGATGGCGTCTACAGGAGACTGTGTCATTGTTAACTGAAATGGTACCATGAAGAACTTACAGCTGCATTTGCCTGCCAGCTAGGGCCAGGTAAGTTAGAGCTCTCTATCGTAGTGCTTACACAGTGCAAAGTGGGTTAGAATCCTGGTGCCTGATTGGTGAATTGAGACAAGAGACATATTCTAAACCTGGGTGATTAACAATCAGTCTGTTTAACAATAGTCTTACCTGGGCTCCAAGTTGTGCCACAATAATGGGTAACATCTGAAAATAAAGGGACAAAAAGCACTGTTAAAATATAATCATGCGGGACTGGAGAGATGGCTCAGTGGTTAAGAGCACTGATTGCTCTTCCGTAAGTCCTGAGTTCAAATCCCAGCAACCACATGGTAGCTCACAATCATCTGTAATGAGATTTGACTCCCTCTTCTGGAGTGTCTGAAGACCGCTATAGTGTACTTACATATAGTAAATAAATAAATCTTAAAAAAAATAACAGTGTGTTTGGTGGGAGGTGATAGGGGCTTGGATTATGGGTTACACTTGCTCAGCAACCCACCTCCACAGTTGAGATCTTCAAGTAAGTGAGACTAGGTTATGTTATGAGTTGCTGGCTGAAATGGTAGAGGCGTTGTCATGCTGTGGTATTCTCTTACTCTGGATATCATAAAACTTTATTTTTGTTTATATAGAAAAACCATAATGTCAGAAAAAAATCATCAGATTTGACATTTAACTTGGTATATAGCACCCTGAAAGCTTTGAGTTTGACCGGCTCTTGACCTTGCTATTTTCCCATTTGGCTGACACCGCAGTGCCTGTCAGGCCAACAATGACAAGCACATGTCTCCCTACAGAAGCTGGCCAGCTTCTTGTTGACCTACAGCAAAACATGACAGCAGCTAAAGCAGTGGGAACAACAATCCCTCAGGGTGGGTGGGGAAGGAAGAGGCACGATTTTGGAGAACACAAATCTAAAACTCTCTTCTTAATGGAAAGCTGTTCAGCAGCGTAATTGTAAAGGAAATTCGTTGTCTTAGCTGCTGTTTGGAAGTTGTTTGAAGTAGCCACCATGGATATGTGAATATTTACAGGATGACACAGACTGTTTTAGATGCTTAGTCTTTTGATCTTTGTAACCAATAGAGGAAGCTTCTACATTGAAGCCTGTTTTAAATTTTGAGGAAAGTGAGTTGCTGTGGGGTTAAAATAACTTGCCCACACTCACAGGCTGAACAGAGAGCTGAGATTGGAGCAGCTACATGGTTCTGGAATAATTTCTTCTCAGGGTTGGCCTCTGATAGTTAAAGGCCGCAACCATAACCTTAGGTTTGCATCACTGAAAGTGATCCAATTTTCTTTTGTTTTCTAAATATCTATGTTTATTGTAAATTATAGTCATATATGCCCATGAATTAGTGCTACTGTCACCGTCTTGGGTCACAGAAGCTTCATTTTTGGCAGTGGGCAGCAGCTAAGGCAGAGACTCATAACTGATGTAAGTGGTAAGAATAAAAAGACCAGTGAATGCTCAGGACCAAATGGGCCATCTGTACTGTCCTTTCCAAGGCTCAAAAAGAATGTAAGTGCTGGAGGAAGGGACAGAGTGTGGTGCAATGCTGTCTTGTGGGAGGGGCATGGCTGTCACACTCTCAACAGCTGTGATTACCCGCATAAGCTGCACATAAGATTGGGCCTGTCACCATTCTGTCACAGACATAGAAGGGGCCCATGAGGCCCCACCTCTCTCTGAAGATCTATAGACAGTCAATGTTTGCTGGGGTAGCAGAGAGATATTTTCCTCAGTCATATAGCGGGTGGTAGGTGGTTCCTCCACTTTCTCCCACTCCCCACAGTTGCTGTAGCCCACAGCAGATTTGAATCAATGGTTCGGTTGGAGTAATTGAGGCAACTGGGCCTGACTGAAGATGGCCAATCTGTATGTGAATCACACCAGCGTCACGGATTACAGAGGCTGACATTTCCTTTGCCTTTTTCTTTAGTCTCTTTCAGAGGGCAAAATTTATTCTTAAGATTCTTATTATAAAAAAAAAATTGTGTCTTATAAAAGCCCAAGAATGAGTTCAAACGAAACAATTCTCATATAGCAATAGATTTAGTTATAAAGATGTCACTATAACATGAGTTTAGAGGGAAAAATTTAGAAAAAAAAACCCACCCAAACCAACCCTGATTTTCCCCAGTCAAGCGCATGCACATGGCAGCGCACTTACTAAAAAATAACATTGTAAGCGAATGTTTTAAGGTGTGGAAACATTTCATGCCATTTTTGTGATAAGTAGAACAAACACAGGCAAATCATCTGCATTTAACAACTTTGAAATGGGCTCCTTTCCCAATGGAGGAGCTAGAGAAAGTACCCAAGGAGCTGTAGGGGGCTGCAACCCTGTAGGTGCAACAACAATATGAACTAACCAGTACCCCCTGAGCTTGTGTCTCTAGCTGCATATGTAGCAGAAGATGGCCTAATCGGCCATCATTGGGAAGAGAGGCCCCTTGGTCTTGCAAACTTTATATGACCCAGCACAGGGGAAGACCAGGGCCAAGTAGTGGGAGTGGGTGGGTAGGGGAGCAGGAGCAGGGGGGTATAGGGAACTTTTGGGATACCATTTGAAATGTAAATACAGAAGAAAAAAAAAAAGAAATGGGCTCCTTTCTTCCCGTGGCTTCAGCTGAGGGAGGATGCCCTCAGAGTTCAGGAAGCCTTGCCTCAGTTTACCTGTGGTTGCAGCTGTTGCTGTCCATTCAGTGGTCCCAGGGTGAAAGGGAGAGTCTGTGTGCCATGGGGCACAGCAGCAGGGTTGAACTGTGGGGCAGCAGAGAAGATTTCTATTATGTTTCTTTCAGTTTGAGATCTAGGACCCTAAAGCATACTTATTAAAGGTAAAAATGCATTCAAAGGAAGAATTTCCTACATAAGTTCATAATATTTTATTATGTGTATAATTAATCACAGACATGGAATTAAGATATTCATTTAATTTTTTAGCACAAGGTCCATTACTGACCTCTATATTCATTTTTCCAAAGATTTTTTTTTAATACTTTAATTGCATGTATACATGTGTGTTGGGTATCCATGTGTGCCAGTGTTTGTGTGTGTGTGTGTGTGTGTGTGTGTGTGTGTGTTTGAGTGCAGGTTTAAGTAGTGTGTATGAGTGCAGGTTTAAGTAGAACAGAAGAGAACATTGGACCTCCTGGACCTGGTGTTGTAGGAAGTCGTGAGCTGATCTATGTGATTGAAGGGAACTGAATCTCAGGACCTCTACAAGAACAACACAGAGTTCTCTCTATATTATATTGTTACAAATCCTATCTAAGTGTTGTTAGCCATTGAATTATCTCTCAAGTCCCTACATTAAACTAAAAAGTAAAAAAATAACAAAAATCTAGTCTGTATATATTCTCATGCCACAGAATGTATTTGTGGAGGTCAGAGGTCAATTTTAGTGTCAGTTGTCTCTACCTTTATGTGGCTTATGGGCTTCAAACTCTGATTGTAAGGCCTTTGATGCAAGTGTCATCTTGTCCCCCATCCCCCTGGAGTTAAATGTTTTCCTTTGGCATCTCTGAGATCATTTAGGTCATTTACCCCTTTCTGGCTACAATAATGGTTCTTGGACATTTCCTGATTTTTTTTTTCTATTAGGAGATGAAATTTTTCATAGGTATTTCTAGACAAAGTCGCAAGATATAGAGTAAAACACCTAGTCTAGAACATGCATTAATAGTATTTTAAAATCTGCACACTATTCAGAATCAGGAGGGAAATGTTTTTCTTCCCCAAACAGAAGGATCTTTACAAATGTTCTATGAGCTGAGAGAAACTCTTGTCCTTTCTTGTCATCCTAGAGGGTGGGAATAGTGATCACAGTGTTTATGTGGCTTGTGGATATAGTAGGGAACATTAAGGAAGATCTGGTGCAGAAGTGGGGCAGGATCTTAGAGAAGAGGTTATCAGGATTAAAGGTGAGAGTGAGGTCAATTATATAAAGATTCGGCAGGAAAACTTTCAAAGAATTATTGAGTGTTTTCTGACTCTCTGACTTTCTCCTTGCTCCTGTTGCAGCCCATGTTCAGTGATTAGGTGTGCATGTGCTCTGTGGATAGACATTTCTCTATGTTCTTGACTCTCCTCCATGCTCAGTATCAGGTGTCTGATTTATTAAACAAAAGGGAGTGAGGGTATAAAAGAGTACTTACCAACGGCAGCTCTGACCCCAGAGTGAGCAGCTGTGTTAATGGTATGAGACTTATGGAAGGAAAAACCTGCAGGGCATTGAAACTGGGTGTTAGAGAACCCATTATCCTTTTCTATGGCAGTGCCAATGGTAGTCTCAGATAATTTATACTGCTTCCAAAGGCATGTATTCCCATCAAAGTCAACGAAGGCAAAGGTTCAGGCTCTCTCACTACCCTCGAATTGTCTGCATGAGGCCTCCTCATTTCCTGGGTTGTTCTGGATGGCTTAGCAGTATGCCAAGTTTGTGGGTTTTGTCAGGTGATTTATATATGGTTATTATTTAGTTATAATATTTTTTAGTACTTAATTATGCACATCCATTTTTAGAATCTTTCCTCTAAAGAATGTCTGTAATAGTATAAGCTACAGATCCTTTAAGGACTTAGATGATTTGATTTGAATGATCTATGATGCCCAATAATTAAATAGACAGCTTGAACTTTTAATACCATTGACTAAAATTTCAGAGTCTAGACAAAGACAAGGCAGGTAGTGTCCTTTATAGTTTTGTAAATAGGTGATACCATCCACTTTTCAAAGCTTTGAATATTTAGTTGTTACGCCAAATTCTTGCTCATATAACTAATTCACATACAAGGAAAAGGAATGAGGTTGCTTGGCTTTCTTCATTTAAATATAAAAACAAGTATATTGGCTTTCTTATTTTTCCCCCTCAAGAAAGCCTCTTCAGACACGAGACTGTGCAAATCTTGATTTTTTTTTTTTTTTTAAATTGCCAGTCTCAATATGCTTTCTTTGTCATTGCTGGGCACTTACCTGATTTGGTTGCTGTTGAGGTAGTGGTGTCACCTGACCTGGAGTCGGTTTTGTTGCAGGAACTCCCAAAGCAGGGTTAAGCTGCTTCTGTGAATATAAATATTTGATAAAACGGGAGGGATGTGTTTGAGGTTTTTACCCATTTACATCTGGAAGGTAACAGTTCGCCCCCCCCAACAACACTATGAATTTAAACTTCATATCTTTTGAAGTAGTTTTAAGTCTTTAATATTTTATGCTTAGCAGGACACAGAATCAGAGACTGGGGAATTGCCAAGTCAAGAGGGTGAAGAGTAGAAAGGTATGCCAGGGCGAGTTGGGTTCCAGTGATCCCTGGCTCCCATTTGTCTACAGCAACTTCTCCTTTCCTTTGCCAGACCTTGGGATACACTTGGAGTCTTAGCTCTATGCACATTTGCTTTGCTTCTCCTTTACATCATTTGAATTAAACTCCACGAGTCCTACTGCATTTTTTTTTTAAGGTTCCCCACTTTTGCCTTGCATGTGACATGCCAAAGAATTCAGTGTCTTTCCTGGCCAGAGTAAGTACTTTGTATTAAAATTTGTTGGACTCATGATGAAAATGACCTCGCAGTCCAGATGGTCTAACTGTGTGGCTTTTAAAATGTTTTATAGGTGAGAGAAGACCTGTGCAAGGTCACCTGGTGCGTGTCACCACTGCAGTGATCCCAGTTCCTGAACACAACCAACCCTACTCCCAGTCTGGTCTCAGAGTGCACTTGTTGCCGGATGCATCCCACAGGGCAAGACTGGCACCAGCTCGTCTGCTATTTTAAAACGTTTGCTTTTTGTTTTGCTTTTTGTTAAAGATTTAGTCCTGAGAACTTCTTAATAATGTGTTGGTAATTTCTATTTTGTTTTTCCTCCCTATTTACTTTTTCCCACAGAAATTTTTACAATTTAAGCTTTTCCTAAACAACGATTTGCTCTGTGTAGCCACCGTGACTTCTGTCAGGGATTATGTTCCCTTTTTTTTGCACTCATGACTGTGTTTTTAGCTATCAGGGCATGCCTGTTGACTAGAGAATTTCTAATGAGTCACTGTTGATTGTACAGGTGAGTATGGAAGTGCCACCCGAGGTTGGGGTTCCTTGTCCTTCGTTCACAGTACGGCGATTGCATCTTTCCTCTATATCTTAAGCACTGTGTCAAAGGGAAGTCCATGTACAGATAAAATATTCCATCTCGATGTCCATATAATAACTTTGGACAACTAAAGTATGGATGTAAGGAACACCAATCTCCTTTCCCCATTTTAAATATTTTGTAATGATATGTATAAAATAAAAAAAGTTCGTCATTTTATAATGTGTATCACACACTTGTGGCTAAGAGTTTACCTGATTTGTATGCTTTGTTTATCAAGTAGAAAAAGCAGAACCATGATTTACTCTCTTAGTCATGAGCAAATAAACAGTCCCCAAGAAAGTCGTACTTTTGTTTTGGAACATAAAATAGTCACTCTGCCCCTCAGGGCTGCTATGTTGCTTTGCTAAAACAATTGAAATTCTTCCATGATAATGTGGATGCATTTTTTTAGAAAAATGCAGAATGTTGAAATTCACACTAACATCTTATTAGTTTATCATATTTGTTTTGAAAATTAAATTAGGAAACTTAAAAAAAAAATAGAACAGAGTAGTTTTCTTGAAAGGCCCGAAGAGATAAATGGCTGTAAAGAGACATGGCTTAGGCCGGTCAGGACATAAAGTAACACACCACACTTACTGGTAACGACTGGGCTGATCCTAGAAGGCAAAGCAGTAGAATCATGGTCTTCATATTTCGATTGGCTGCCTATAAGAACAAAATTATGTTACTCTTTCAATTTTTTTAACCTATGAAAGAAGATGACATTTAAAAATGATCATTCTACTTGCAATATGGTGAAGTAATGTTACCTTTCTGCTACCAGGCAAAATGCTATTCGAAATCCAGATGACTTCTCCACTTTACTCTGGTGCAAAATTGATCTTTTGCTGATTCGTCTTTGTAGAAGGAATTTAAGCTCAGCTACAGGAGACAGACAACCTGAGAGACCAATCAGGACTAAACTGTCTGTGAAATCATTTGGTTTCATTTCCCAACGCTTCATTAGGTGGGTTATTAGCTGCAGACATTGTATTACCCAATGTCTACGATCTGACTAGAGGGTATTTTAGGGAGACGTGCCTATATAATTTTTAAAAAGTGCAGACAGAAAAAAAAAGACAATTGTCTTTACTTTCAACTCTTTTGCAAAATATTTTTGAATTTACTGGGTTTATCATATAAGAATGAGCAAAAAATATAGGGCTCTCTGCATACTTTATAAAAATAAAGGTTATTATATGATTTCTCTAAACCTCACTTGTTTCCTTGAAAACAATGAGCTTTATGTGTCAGTGCATATAGATTAAGTTTTACATATTTAATGGTTAAATTGTGTTACACTTTCTTTTTGATGTATAGATAATCTGTTATCATTCTATTTTTAAATGATAAATATGTTACAACAAATATCCTTTCTTGCATATGTAGCAGTATTTCTGTAGGTGTCACTTCTAGGAATATTACAAAGATACAAACATCTATAATTTAAATGACTATGAAAAATTGCCTCTAAGAATTCTTGAATAATATGCTTGATTTTTAATAATGAAAAATGGGGAGGGGCTGCAATCAGGGTGTTAAACGAATAAATAAATGAATGGAAAAATATGAAGAGTTCACATGAGAAATAATGAAAAGAGATTATGTGATATAAGCCGAAGACAGGAAGCTACTGAAGTTTTTTTCATAAGATGTTCAGGTCACATCTATCCATAGGCTTCCAGAATCTGGGCTTTAGACCAGGCAAGGTCTCTTCAGTAATGTCTGAAATGAATCTGTCTGCCAGAATTTCATACTGAAGACAGCATGACATTCAGTGTTGTCTTTTCTTTAGTGTGGAATGTCTGTTGATGGAAAATTAGAGATGATGAGGCATTTGCCTAAGTTTTTCCTTAAACAACGCTACTCATCTGCTCATGACTGATGACTGTCAGATAATCTGGTAGGAATGGGGGAATACTGTATGGGAGGCTAACACTAATAACATATGTACTAAGTTTAACAATAGGAGTGTGCACAGGTATGAGGAAAAGCTCGTGATTGGGGGCAGGGAAGGCTTTATGGAGGAGGTCACTTTTAGGATGAATTTTGAAGGAAAATCATTAAAAGGCAAGGCGAGGGTGGGGAGATAGTTCAGCTGCCCTGTGAGCATGAGGACCTGAGGTGGGGTCACTGTCACTCATAAAAGCTGGCACAGTTGCTTTTGTCTGGAACCCTAGTGGTTCTGGGCAGATCCCTGGAGCTAGTTAGCCTAGCATCTGGCCAGTTGGTGAGCTCTAGGTTCAGTGAGAAATCCTGTCTTGAAAAATGAGGTGGACGTTGATGGAGAATGACATACTACACTAACTTCTGACCTCTACATGAATGTGCACACACATGCATGCAAATCCATGCACACACATACACACACCCATATGAACACACACACACACACACATACACACACACATGTATGAACACAAAGGGAGACAGGGACATAATACATTAGGTGGGTTTGGAGAATAAATATGATAAGAAAAACACAATAGACATGGTAAAAGTTAATACTGAGAGGATTAATGGAATATAAATGTTGCAGGACATGAAGGGAAGTAGTTCTCCTTTTTCTCCTCCTATTACTATTTATTATTTGTGTATGTCTGTGTGTATGTGCTTGTGTGGTGTGTGTGTGTGTGTGTATACCTGTGTGCATTGGCAGAAAGTGCCTTTATCTGATGAGACATTTGGCTGGCCATTGAAGTAACTTCTTATTCTTATGACCTTTCCTTAGCAAGTTCATCTTTTTGTTTTTGAGTCAATTTTATATAAAACTACTAAAAATTGTGCATCAGTATTTTTCCTGCATGTTTGTGTGCCATGTGTTTGCCTGGTGCTAGCAGAAGCCATAAGAAGGAATTGGATCCCCCTGGCACTGGAGTTTAGATGATTGTGAGCCAACATGTGTGTGTTGGGAATCAAACCTGGGTTTTCTGGAAGAGAAGTCAGTGCTCTTAATCACTGAACCAACTCTTCAGTTCTAGTTAATCAATTATCCAACACTTCATCTAACATATTCATGAACATTTTTAGTTTCCAGGGACAAAAATACCTGCCCTCTGGAGCCCGCATTTTATTTGTAGAGGAGTGTTACATTTTCATGCAGCTTCATAGCATGTGATTGACCCCCAGGCTTTGCCTGTTCTACCTCTGCTAGGTAAATTTTGGCATAATTTGCAGGTCGTTCTTTAACTGTTTTTGTTTGTGCAGAGGCAGAATTAAATTTCATGTCATTGCTGTCTCTAGGATTAGGTGGGGAAACCTGTGTTCTACTTGCAGTCTAGAGTATGACTCCAGTGACTAGCACGTCCAGTTGAATCACTGCCTCTGTCTGGGGCTCAGGTGATTCAGGGGCCTCACAGTGAGTACATTACATATTTCAGACATACCTCCAGCCCCAAGCTGAAGTGAGACATGTCTTAGCTAGGAAACTGAGTAGCCAGTGGGATTAGACTGAAACAAGTGGGCAACATTATGAAGGCTGAGTAATTTCTTAGACTAGAAAATTTAAGTCTGAAAGGAGGTAACTTTCAACAATGTAATTATGGACTTGGGTATCAAGAAGTACATACCATGAAAGGGGAAAATTTCTAAATTGTTCAAAATCAAGGTACATCAGCAAGATAATTTTGTTTCTGAAATTACTTTGGGTAGCAGATTCATTAAAGGGTTTTATGGACTACAACTGACATCTTTTAGTCTTGAAGGTCTAGGCACTTTGTGATGCTTTTTTTTTTTTTTTCCGAGACAGGGTTTCCCTGTGTAGCCCTGGCTGTCCTGGAACTCACTCTGTAGACCAGGCTGGTCTCAAACTCAGAAATCCGCCTGCCTCTGCCTCCCAAGTGCTGGGATTAAAGGCGTGTGCCACCACGCCAGGCTTGTGTTTTAGTTTTATGGTTTTTTTTTTTTTTTGGATTATGGACTCTTTTAAGCCCATTCAACCTATGTACCATTTTCTCAGAAAAATACATCTATAACAATGAACATAATACATACCAGACAGTGTCACAGGTTTGATAGACTTTCATACATAATGATGAAGATATAAATTAAGCCTCTGATTTAAAGGAAACTTGATGGAATTCTCTGAGATTTGTACCATCCCTGAACTTAATAGGAGTTTTCAATCAAGAAGTGTATTCTCTCCCCAGTTCCACCATACTCAGTGCATATAGGAAAAGCTGGAATTATCCCAGATGCTGTTGAGGAAGCTCGGTCCAAGAGGAGCTCTTCAGCAATGAAAGGATGAGGCAGATTGAAAATCCTATCTTCTTTTGTCAGTGTCACAAGGATGCTGGGTGCATGATTCCTATTGATGATTACCAAGGGTGAAGCCTGAGGAAAGAGAAATGGCTTCAGAATGCACGGAATATGGGCCACACCTGTTAGCACAGTCACAGTTGGTGCACCTCAGGGAGGAACGACCCGAGGACCATGTCCTGAAGACTTCATGATGTTGTTGAGTTTTCCTCTACTTGTCTTATGTCTCCCTTAATCTTAAGAACTTCATGAAAACTCTAAGAGGGCTTCCAGCTCCTCACTGGACAGTATCTCTGGCTCTCACAATGTTAGTGTTTGATCTCTATCAGGCATTGCTGCTGGAGCCCATTAATGATTCAGTCACCACCCTAGGAAAGAACTTAGAAATGTAGATTGTTGCAATGACCACCATCCATAGAAAGCATTTGGAAAAATAAAATTGTTAGTGAAGCTAGGTTGAGATATTTTTACTACAGGCTCTGATGTAAAAAAAGTTTAGGGAACAATTTGAAGTTCAGAAAGGCACACTTGTATTAGTTAAGCTAGGGATTTTTTGAGGTCAGGAAACAAAAGCAATGGCAGCACTGGCTGATGTGACTCTTCCCGAGGCTGGATGATTGATTTCTTATGCCCATTTTTGACCTCAGTTTCCTGACATGATTTAATAAGAGTTGTTGATGAGTAAATATGCATTCTGAGGATTTAAAGTAGATATGGCTAATTTTTATATAAAGTTTAGGTTTGTGATTATTTTAAGATTCTTATATGATTACTTTTTAAGATAAATAATAAAATAATTAATCCTTTCTTTGTAACTGCAAATTGTTGCCTGCCAGTAAGAGAAACTGGCTGAGAAAACCACATGCTTGATCATATTTTGTTAATCTATAACAAGTTGCTTAGCTAGGAATATATGTGAGTTCCTGGGAATAATTTGTTTCCTTTACCTGTACTATGTAATGTATATCTTGTAAAGATATTGGAAAACATACTGTTTTTTCATAGTCATCCACTAGAAAAAATAGAATCTAATCACATTGTAATTTTATACAGTTTGAAAGATTTTGTGGGGGTATATAAGCTATTGACAAAAAAAGTTGTTGGAGATTGCTCCATCTACCAACTGTGTGTATATGTGTGTGTGTGTGTGTGTGTGTGTGTGTATGTGAGAGTATGCATATATGTATGTAAATATATTTATGTGTGTGTGTGTGTGTGATATACTTGGGGCCTGTTTGCTGGAATTTTGTTCCATCCATTCTATGTGTGAGTGTGTATATGTCTGTCTGTCTGCATACATGTATGTATGTATGTATGTATAAAGTTATTGTGGAGTCTGTCTTTTGCTTTATCCACTCAGTGTGTGTGTGTGTGTGTGTGTGTGTGTGTGTGTGTATGAATTTTCTCTTTTTCCTTTCCTTTTTCGCTGAACCTAAGAGTTAAAAGAGTTTAGAGTTTTTTTTTTTTTTTTTTTTTTTTTTGCTGACCACTGAGGAGTGCCAGCCCCAGTAAAGCTTTGTTCCCACAGAGAAAAGTCTGCTGAGTAATTTCTGTAATTGCTGACTGCCATCAGCAGCAGCTCCCTTCTGTTGCTATCAG
Source organism: Mus pahari (assembly GCF_900095145.1). Classification (NCBI taxonomy): domain Eukaryota; kingdom Metazoa; phylum Chordata; class Mammalia; order Rodentia; family Muridae; genus Mus; species Mus pahari. The sequence continues at coordinate 77,202,169 of NC_034602.1, read as the reverse complement.
CACTGACCCTGCTCGCCAATGCCACACCCTGCTGTCAGCCTCAGTATGTCCCCTGGATGTCAAAGCAGGTCTTTGGCATCCTAGACAATTTTGATAGATTATGGTGATTGAATAAGTTAACTACATACATAATTGGAAATTGTACCCAGCCTTTCTTACATACTACAAGTACAATGGCATCTGTTAACCAGAAACAAGTTATATATGTCATAGGTGGTATGTACCAACATGATAAGGACAAAACCCATCCTTATATTCTTGTAGGAAACCTGGCAAGTATCCAAAAATCAGAAAATAGATCTCTCACCAGAGCTCAGCCGAGAGCTGGAGTTAGAGCCATCGTATATTGCTGCATTTGCTCACGATGCATCTGCTGCATGGATATATTGCTGCATTTGCTCACGATGCATCTGCTGCATGGAGTCTTCCACTCATTCCTTTCTCTCATCAAATATCAAATGTTCTTCTTGATTCTAGCACCATCATAAAAACATTCTATTGCTCTCCTTATTTGGGGTCAGTCTATTCTTTTTTCTGAGGCACTACCGGAACTTATGACTTTCTTCATAAATTTATGAATTTATATTATTTAAAAGGTATTATTTTGTTATTCTTTTGAACTATTAGATTTAAAGGAGTACTATGAGTCTTTATCAATTAATGATGTGAACTGAGTGAATGTATACCTGTTTCTGTCTCTACATTTATAAAAATAGGAAAAAGTACTTGACCAATTCATGGTACCCAAGAATGAAGTAGGAGATATGCTTAGAAATGTGAAACAGAATTAGTTTTCTATGAAGTAGTTGGGTGGAGGCTAGACAAGAAATTGAATTATTTGTCTAAAATTCTACCTAAGGGAAGAAAACTGTTTCGTTCAGAGTATATATTGGGAAAATGTGTCCAGATTTCTTGGCCAAGTAAGCAAGCACTTTGTTATAGGTGATGTATTATTATTACAATTCTGAATGTGTCTCCATCAAATTTCCACAAACAATGGCCTTCAGCTTGATAGAATATAATAATATTATATTCTCTTAATATAAATATTTCAACAGTAGATGCTCAATTCTAAGGCCAAAGAACAGCACCAAACAAAGAGAAGGTAAGACAAGAAGCCTCAGGAGAGGATAAAGGATGTTTTGCTAGTGTGAGGAAACAGTGAACAGTCACAGAAGTGATTTCTAGTTTTGCGATATTAATTAGAAGAATACCTAACTTCAGAACCAGAGACCAGGATGAGGTTCTGTGGCATAAGGAAATTCTGTGATTTCAAAGTTGGATGCAATGTCACCCAACTTAGGAGAGATTGCTTCATTTCAGAGTTGTAGGTTCCAGTCTCTAGATGTTATGGTGTGGAACTTGTAGCAGGTGTGGAGGTGCAGTGTTATCCAAGAGGTCCTGACAGGACAATGAAAGCTACAGCAGTGCTTTAAAGTTCAGAACGAGAGCTTAGGGATAAAAGTACTGAACACAGGCATGGGTTTGTACAGAGGAGATAGAAAGAAAAACATTCTGAAATTTGTCCAAGTGCTTTGTTGGTTTATAGAATTGTGCATTTGGGTTCATCAGATAATTTTAAAGATGGTGTTGGGTAATGCTGAAATTTTTGTGAATTTATTTTGTTATATGGCATTTTTAACTGACTACAGGGTTTTATGTGCGTATACAAGCACATTTAAAAAATTGTTAAGATTTATTTATTTTACGACTATGAATGCTTTGCCTGAATGTATGTATGTGCACTATGTGAATGGCTAAGGAAGTCAGAAAGAGGGTGTCAGATCCCGTGGAACTCTAGTTACAGTTGGTTGGGAACCACAGTGTGGGTGCTGGGAATTGGATCTGGATCCTGTGCAGGAGCAACAGATGCTCTTAGCCTTAAGCCATCTCTCTCCAGCCACTAGATTCACCCAATAGACTGAAAGTTACTAGTTGATTGGAGATAAGAATAAATGGTTCACTATTGAGGAGTATAATGTTTTGGAATGTGTATAGGGTAAGTGTGTAAGTCACCACAACAGATAGAGAGGCACAGAGACTGAGTTTTACAATGTGAAGTAAGTCATATATTCAGGAACAACAAAATACAGCAGCAGCACATATATAAATATTTATATTCCATATATATAATAACGAAAAAAGGGGCATGGATTTGAAATGGAATGCAGGAGGGGAGGAGGGATTGAAGAGAGAAAAGGGAGGGGAGAAATGATGTAAATATCATAAACATACATGAAATTAAAAAGATCAAATATCAGAGCATGGAAAAGTTCTCAGATGTCAGGCATGATAACTCAATTGTGGCCACTTAGTAGCAGAATAGGAAAGCAGTGCACTATGAAACTAGAGTCATGAGGATGAAGACAGAATCAGAGAATGCAGAGATGTGAATAGAAGGTACATCAGTGGACACAGGAAGAACCACATCAGCAGAATCATCAGACTTCACTTAAAAATCTGTGTGCTGGGGTTGAATGCTGTTTAAAGGGGCTGCATGGAGTTTCCTTTTTTGTATTCAGTTTCCTTTCTTTGTACTTTCTGCTCCTCTATTCTCCTTTCAAAACATAAAGATGCTAGACTACATCATTTATAATTATTGGGAGCCTCCCAAAGGGGAGTAGCAACAGAAGATAGAAACATCAAGGTATCTACACGGACAACAATCCCGGGAAGGAAGGATTGTTTTGGATGTAGAACTCAAATGGAGACATTGAGTTTTGACTGTGTCATCACAAGAGGAATAAAGGCAAAATATCAGGCACAGATGCAGCAGCCTTGTAGATCTTCACTTTGCTTTTTAAACTATTAGACAATTTCATTTGATAGGAGTTGGGATACAAGAGAAAGACCAAGATTTAAGACTGAAAAAATATATTATATGGTCCTTATGAGTAAGTGGCAATGCTAACATGAGATTAGTGGTCTGGTCAAGCACTTCTAGTAATTCCAGTTGACTTGCTGCATAGCCATCTCCGGTAATCCTCAGAGGTAGGCCATGAAGATATTGCTTAGACAGCTGTGGTTCTAGTGGGAAGACTTCACTATTTCAGACCCTGAGCAAATGGTTCTTAAGACAATCATTGATTTATGGTACCACTGCAACTAGCTAAGGACCCCTGTTTTGGGCTTGTTTCTCTTCATATATCTTCTTTCTATTCCTTTAGTTCATGTCCTAACCTCCTTTAATTGAGCAATATTGAGAGGAAAAAAAAGCTATCAGTAAGAAGGCTCTCTTGTCTTCTTTTCTTCCTCTCCCCCACCCTTTTTTTGTGGTACATTTACACAATGGAGTACTACTCAGCTATTAAAAACAACGAATTTATGGAATTCTTAGGCAAATGGTTGTATCTGGAGGATATCATCCTGAGTGAGGTAACCCAATCACAAAAGAACTCACTTGATATGCACTCACTGATAAGTGGATATTAGCCCAGAA
>NC_034602.1:77196073-77198370 GCF_900095145.1 Mus pahari | reverse complement strand
CTAATCAGTAACCCCAGAGCTCATGTCTCTAGCTGCATATATAGCAGAAGATGGCCTAGTCAGCCATCGTTGGGAAGAGACGCCCCTTGGTCTTGCAAACTTTATATGCCCCATACAGGGGAACGCCAGGGCCAAGAAGTGGGAGTGGGTGGGCAGGGGAGCAGGGTGGGGGAGGGTATAGGGAACATTCGGGATAGCATTTGAAATGTAAATGAAGAAAATATCTAATAAAATAAGTTAAAAAAAAGAGAGATGAGATTTCTTTGTGTAGCTTTGGCTGTCCTGGAATTCACTCTGTAGATCAGGCTGGCTTTGAACTCAAGAGATCTGCCTACCTCTGCCTCCTGAGTCCTGGGATTGAAGGTGCGCCTCACCACTGCTCAGCCTCTTTTGTCTTTTAAATAAACGTTTTAACTTTCATAGACAAGATATCCTTAAACTGCAATGTTCACACCTTTGCTTCCATTCTTTTCTGCTTTCAGAAGGATGTCATTTAGATGATTTTCTTTGGGATACCAATGTGCTTCGTATTTTGAGACAAAACCAAAACCCCATTGATTTTGTACAGTTTACGCTGTCTCTGGTGCTCATCTTTTCCCTGTCCCTTTAAGCACAATAGAGCTGTTGACCTGGTTTTCCCTCTGTCTGAAATCCTTGGCTTCTAGTTTGTTGGCCTTATTTCATTTCATCCCTTACAACCAATAGTCTTCTGACAGGCCTTTCCAAAACATTCTAGTGCCCATGTCCTGGTCTCTGTCACCGTCCAACATCCCACATAGCTCATTTCCATGTGGCCACTTCTAACAAAGAGCTTATGCATTGCTTATCGAGTACCTGGCAGCTGTCTTGATGAGGAAGCACATTTTATGAAAGTAGGACTTCGTCTCCTCCACTGCTGTCCTGGGCCTGGCATAATGGTCACGTGATGAGTACTGTAAAATGAGTGCACGAGGTGGAATGTTCATCAGTATTAGAAACATCTGCACTTGAATCTCTGCTTTGCTATTTAGTAGCTATGTATTTAGGCAAGTTCAGTTGTATTGCTACCATTTTAAGTTTTCAAATAGAAGATAGTCATTTTCCTTCTCACCTTAAAGTTGAGGTGCATATGACTGGAGAGACCTAGAGTGATCCTTGCCTCCTAATGGTGCTCAGTGTTAATTTTGTCATTGAGGTTTAAGACCCAAAGTTACGCTGAAAGTCAGTTGCTGTTCGTGGATGAATATGCCCAGAGCCTGTTGGGTTGCCAGGTCCTGATTGTGAACCTGATTTCTAAACATGTATTGGTTAAAAAACTTCAGCATCACCCATCCATTTTATACCAGACCCATATATTAAAGATTCTTGTATTTTTGGGGCAGGAACCACTAGTCAATATGTACAGTTTAGATGCAGCTAGGATGCCTTTGTATAACCCAATTCCAAGTCTTTGTTCTTTTGATCTTTTACGCTATTAGCAATAACTTACCTTTCTGACATATAAATCTACAAAGCTACTTATGCCTCTCTACTGATGGTACACACCACTACCCAGAGGTCATCCTAACTCATCTGTGCATGCTCAAAAGTGGTTTAATAAATGAGCAGTGTTTTCTTCCAAAGGCTTTCTGTTCCTAAGCAATATATCCTCCCCTTGTACAAGTAGAATTCAGTGGAGAAATGAAATTAACCAATCAGCAGTGAACACTGTTTTAGTATAAGGTAGAGAATATATGTGAAACGTTCAAGTGTTGCTTAAGGGCAACTTCTGGAAGTTAGCTCATGAAGTAGCATTTGTTCAGAGCAGCTATGTATGGCATTTCTTGTTGTTCATTCCTTTCTGTAGTCCATGCTTAAGGTTTCTGTCTGATTGTCCCCAGGTGGTCTGGGAACTGGGAGAACTACCTAAGGCATGGTTTCTTCAGAAGTCACATTTCAATAAACAATGTTTCTGTATTTTGCTTAATACAGAAACTATTTCTGGTGACTGTAATTTTCTGTTTTACCATTTTTGATATTCTTTCTGAAAGCTCCTGTTCATTAATAAGACAGAATGTTTTAAAAAATGTATTAAACCTCTTAATTTTCAACTTGAATTGTGCTATGGTACAGCTTGAACTCCACAGTTGTAGATTTTTAAGACTGTGCCTGAAAAAATTACCCATTAAACCAGTCTACTAACAAACCAATCAATCAATCAATCAATCAATCAATCAATCAATCAATCAACACTAACAAGCCAACTAACTAAGCAAAAACTACTATAACCCTGTCAAGCAAATGAAAACCAACCAGACATATGCTGCAATTGAGGATGG
>NC_034602.1:77186761-77191053 GCF_900095145.1 Mus pahari | reverse complement strand
CTTTAGTGATGGTTGAAATTCAGATTTTATTTATTCATTTAGTTAGTTCATTGGTTTATTATTTGCTTGTTTTGTTAGTTAGATGATTGACTAACTAGTTGGTTGGTTTGTTGGTTAGTTGGTTGGTTTGTTTTCTGTAGAATGTTGTGAAAGTTGGGTCTTCCAGCAGAAACCATACTTCAAATGTTGAGTGTTTCTCCTTTTCTAGTTTGCATACTGGACGAGGAATAGGATCACCAGTACTCAGTCATGCAAGTAAGAACAGTATTCTTTTGAGGCCAGCCTGGTGTACAAAGTGAGTACCAGGACAGCCAGGGCTATACAGAGAAACCCTGTCTCGAAAAACCAGAAAAAAAAAAAAAAAAAAAAAAAAAAAAAAAAAAAAAAAAAGAACAGTATCCCTAATGCACACGGTTGATTCTGTTAAACATATACATTTTTGAACTTTGATTGGTTTTTTACTCACATTGTACTGTGACAGAGCTCATTGTCAATCAAGGAACATATGTTTTGGCTTCTGGTTTCCTATTTGTGCTAGAGTTTTTTTTCCCTCTTCTTTTTTCAAATATTATTGAAATATTGTCAATAGCAGCTCTTTTTAAATTTCTTTTTATTAAAAATGGAGCACTGTGATGTCTCAGTATAGCACTGTGATTTTACAATGGACCATTGTGATGTTGCAGTGAATCACAATACAGCATTATGAAGGCTCAGTATCATTGCTGTGTACAAGCATAGCTTTGTAATGTCATAGTAATGCAATGAGGTATTTTTTTTAAAGAAATTTAAATTTATTTTCTTTATTTACATTTCAAATGTTATCCCTTTTCCAGGTCCCTCCAAAAACCCCCTGTCCCATCTCCCCTCCCCTGCTTATGTGAGGGTGCCATTTATCCCCTGGGAAGATCTAGTCAGAACCTTGTCATAGATCTCAGTGGACATATACCCACTGCCTTTCTACCCATGGATGAATACTATGACAACGACATCTTTACTCAGACCCCAAAACAAGCATATATATTAAGCTTGCTCTCATATTAGGAATCTGTCACAGTACCAGTGAGACAGATTCAAGTTTGTCTTAAATTTCAGTCCTTATACAAACAACACAACACACACACACACCAACACAACCTACACATACACCAACACCATATACACAATACAACATATTACACCACACACACACACACACACACACACACACATACAGCACCACACACACATATACACCACACACACACACACACACACACACACACACCACACACCCACACACACTCACTCACTCACTCACTCACTCCAATTATGCAGATTAATTAAGGGAATGGACCAACTGAGTAACAGCCTTGCAACAAAGAGGTCATCACCCATCAACCAACTTCAAGTACCACAATTACCCCTAAGCCAACATATTATTTTGTTGTTGTTGTTGTTAGGTTTTTACTGTCAGATGGGCAGTTAATGTGAGATCAACCCTCTTAACAACATAAGAAACAAACATTATATGCTAATCTATATCATTAAAAGAAATAATAAAACAAAACCAGTAGAAAGTAAACAAAGATTTATTTTTGTAGCTGAGATGATGTGTGTATTTCAAGACAAATGAAAAGTCATTTCAAACTATTCTAAGTCCATCCCAAATGGTATAAGGTGCACCTTTAAAACAGACTGGGGTTCTTGAGAAACCCCATTCACCTCCATCCTGGGCAGTGGTTGCATAGTAGCAACTGAATCTAAGTTTCAAGCGTACTGACCTTTGATTTAGGCAATCCATTCCTTCTGTGGTTTCCATACTTGTATAGAAAGCACTTCATAACATTCTTTATTCAGAAAATGTAAGATTTTACAATAGCAATGTCTTTCTAGTTTAAGGGTAGATTGTAAAGCTGAATTTTGAGTTTCAGTATAAGATCTGTTTTCCTTTTTTATAATTGAAAATATATTCTTTTCTCATACTATTTATCTTAATTACAGTTTCCCCTCCCTCTATTCCTCCTAATTCCTCCCAACTTCCCCTCTCCTCTGGATCCACTCCCTGTCTCTCATTAGGAAGAACAGACTTCTAAGGGATAAATTGCATAGCAAAATAATTGTTACATGAAGGAAAAACTTTCATATAGTGGGACACAGCAACCTAACAGGAGGAAAAGAGCCCCAAGAGCAAGCAGAAGAGTCAGTCTCACTCATTCTCATAGTCAGGGTCCCATAAATGTACTCTGCTAGTAGCTATAATACATACATGGGTACTTGGTGAGGACCCATGTAGGCTCTGCATTTTCTGCTTCTGTGAGCTCACATGCAGTTCAGCTACTTGATTCAGAGGGCCTTGTTCTGGTGTCTATCCACTCTAACTCTTAACATTTTTCTGTTTCCTCTTTCAAGGGATTCCCTGAGCTCTGAGGGGAGGATTGGATAGAGACCTCCAATTTTGATTCTCTCTTTACATAATGTCTAGCCATGGGTCTCTGCATGCGTTCCTATCTGCTGTTAGAGGAAGCCTCTGATAATGACTAGATAAGGTGCTGATCTATGCATATAATAGGATATCATACAGAATAATTTCATTTACTTTTTCTTTTAGTCATGATTGGTTCTACTCTCTGAGTCTCTGGTTCTTGGTCACCCAAGCAGTGTTAGGTATGGGTTTCTTCTCGTGGAGTGGGCCTTCCGTAAAATCAGATATTGTTTAGCTACTCCCATGAGCTCTGTGCCACCTGGACTTCATGTTCAATGAGTTGTGTAGATGTTGTCCTCAGCATGGGGCTCCTCTGTAAGTTTGTGGAGGCAACACTTTGTCTTAGCATCAGCCTAGGTTGTTTGAAGATTTCTAAGGGACCCCCTGGGTCAACAAATCAATTGAGCCCAGTCCCTCCACTGGAAGCCTCTCCTGGAGACAAGAGATGGCCAGTTGAGATTCCATACCCCCATAACTGAGAGTCTTCATGAGGATAACCTTCAGAGATTCCAGGAATTTACCACTGCACTAGGTTGCCACCCCAAATGCCCCTGAATTCTAGCAGCTCTCCCCACACTCTTTCCTACCATCCCATCCCATTCCCCTACACCTGATCCCTCTGACTCTCATCCTCCCCCAGTCCCAGTGAATGCTTAAAAATCTATTCAAGCACTTTCCTGTAACATGAAGTCTGCATTAATTACAGTGCTTGTGATTTGATGATGAGTTCCCAGAAAGGCACAGTGACTTGGTCCAGGCCTCACATGAGAATATGTTCACCCACAAAAATGACAAGTTTGATGTCACATATAAACATGTACATACACGACATGCATACATATACAGACATTAAGAAAGCAAAGTAAAATACTAAAATTGGGCATCTACCTAAAGAGTGTGAAAGTCATTGTATCTTTGGGATTTTAAACACAAGGTCACAGTTTTTTAACTTACATTCTTAACAAGTAGAGACACTGGCAATAAGTAATAATTCAGGACTGCTACATCCACTCCAGTAGTGACTCGCATTACAGATTTGGAAACCTGGATGCAGTCCTGCAGCAAAGAGTTTCAAGGAAACTCAGCCTCCTGGAACCTTGCATTCTAATAGCTAGGAATGCCCCAGATTTGTCCCTGCAATATCATGGAGGGTCCTGCATGCTTTCTTACAGTATTTTACTGGATAAGAGTTAGAAATCTCAGGGCAAGCTTAGCAAAGCATACTTTTAGAATCTTCATTACAGCCAAGTTACTTTCATATGCAAGTATTTGCCAAGGCCTAGGAAACAGGGTTGTGGTATTGCATTATTCATGAAAAGGTCTGCTAGAGCAGAACCCCCTGATGCTAGCTCTCACAAAGCTCAAAGGAGTAGCACACATTGTGACTAGGGTGTAAAATCCTTACCTGTCTTTAGCTGATCCTAGGCAGAGCTGCTTTATCTTTACTATAAACATTACCTGGCTCCTGTAAGTCCTTTTGAAGTCATTCCTCTGTTTTGTGTCAGAAAAAGTCAATGTAGTTTGCCTGCCGTGACATCCTAACCCCTTTGTTTTCTGTATTATATAAGACTGGTGCTCACTTTGTGAAATTACACTCAGATTCTACACACTCTCTCATGTCGGTCTGTTTGTCATTCGCCAAATCCATGCCCATCTGCCACCAGAGACCCGTTCCATGCAAATAGGAGACCCCCAAAAGGAGGTAGTCTGTGGCACGGGACTATGGATCCTGAGAAGGATAAGCTTACGAGGGAGAATATCATGAGAGCTTCTGAATACTCCAAGTATCTCTACTCAAGTGTGAATGATGGATTTTCTTTTTTTTTTTTTT
>NC_034602.1:77172807-77176255 GCF_900095145.1 Mus pahari | reverse complement strand
TTGTGTAGTTATTCACATTTGTTTCTGAGTATATAGTAACAGACTAAGAAAAGGTAAAAAATGGAATGAAGTATATAATTTCTTTTACGTATTATTGGTTCTTTGTGAATTTCACATCATGCACCCCAGTCCTGTTCATCCCCTGTTCCTTTGTATCTGCTCTTTTCAGAAGAAAATAAAATAAGATAAACAAAAGAGCAACAACCAAACTAAACCAGGCAAACAAATAAATAAACCAAAATCCCCTATCTTATCATGGAACCTGTAGTGTATAGAAGACTCTTCCCCAACACATCTTTACTTGCAAATATTCATTGCAATGAGTCATTGGTCTTGTTCAAGGTCTCTGGCTTCTGCTACACAATGACTACTGTATTCTCATGTGGATTTCTCTAGGATATCCTGTTGTTGCCTTGTGTCATGGAGATCCTGCAGCTTTGGATCTGCAGGAACAACCTTTTCACATCCTTCAGCAGATCAAAAGTTTCTGTAAGGCAAAAGACACTGTCAATAAGACAAAAAGGTCACCAACAGATTGGGAAAGGATCTTTACCAATCCTAAATCAGATAGGAGACTAAGATCTAATATATAAAAAGAAATCAACAAGTTAGACCCCAGAGAACCAAATAACCCTATTAAAAAATGGGGCACAGAGATAAACAAAAAATGTTTAACTTAGGAATATTGAAAGGCTGAGAAGCAACTAAAGAAATGTTTAACATCCTTAATCATCAGGGAAATGCAAATCAAAGCAAACCTGAGATTCTACCTCACACCAGTCAGAATGGCTAAAATCAAAAATTCAGGTGACTGCAGATGCTGGTGAGGATGTAGAGAAAGAAGAACACTCCTCCATTGCTGGTGGGAATGCCAGCTGGTACAGCCACTCTGGATATCAGTTTGGTGGTTCCTCAGAAAATTGGACATAGTATTACCTGATGAGCCAGCTATACCACTCCTGGGCATATACCCAGAAGATGCTCCAATATGCAATAAGGACACATACTCCACTATGTTCATAGTAGCCTTATTTAATAATATCCAGAAGCTGGAAAGAACTCAGATGTCCTTCCACAGAGGAATAGATACAGAAAATGTGGTACATTTACACAATGGAGTACTACTCACCTATTAAAAATGATGAATTCATAAAATTCTTAGGCAAATGGATAGAACTATAAAATATCCTGAGTGAGGTAACTCAATCAGAAAAGAAAATACATGGTATGCACTCGCTGATAAGTGGATACTAGCCAAAAAGTTCCAAATAACCAGGATACAATTCGCAGATCACATGAAGCTCAATAAAAAGAAAGACCAAAGTGTGGATGCTTCAGTCCTTCATAGAAGGAGAACAAAATACTCACAGGATCAAATATGGAGATAAAGTGTAGAGCAGAGACTAAAGGAAAGGCCACCCAGAGACTATCCCACCTGGGAATTCATCTCATATACAGTTACCAAACCCAGACACTATTGTGGATGTCAAGAAGTGCATGCTGAAAGGNGTCTGATATGACTGTCTCCTGAGAGGCCCTGCCAGAGATAGATGCTAGCAACCAACCATTGGACTGAGTGTGGGGTCACTAGTAGACAAGTTAGAGAAGGGACTGAAGAGGATGTAGGGGATTGCAACACAATAGGAAAAACAACTATCTCAACCAACCAGACCCCCTGAACTCCCAGGGACTAAGCCATCAACAAAGGAGTACACATGGCTCTAGCTGCATATGTAGCAGAGGATGGCCTTGTCATGCATCAATGATAGAGAGGTCTGTGGTGTATGAAGGCTTTATACATGCCCTACTGAGGGGGAATAAAGGGCTGAGAGGTGGGAGTGGATAGGTGGGTAGAGGACCACCTTCATAGAAGTGGGGGCAGAGAGGGGGGAGGATGTGATAGGCTGTTTCCTGGAGGGAGGGAAACCGGGAAAGGGGATAACATTTGAACTGTAAATAAAGAAAATATCCAATAAAAAAAAAGAAATGAAAAATACAAAGAGCTCCTAAGCCAAAACACCCAGGAAATATAAGGAACAATGAGAAGACCAAACCTAAGAAAAATAGGTAGAGAAGAGAGTGAAATTTCCCAACTTAAAGGGCCAGTAAATATCCTCAACAAAATTATAGACAAAAACTTCCCTAAACTAAAGAAAGAGATGCCCATGAACATACAAGAAGTCTACAGAACTTCAAATAGACTGGACCAGAAAAGAAATTCCTCCAGTCACATAATAATCTAACACCAAATGCATTAAATAAAGAACAAATATTAAAAGCAGAAAGGGAAAAAGTTCAAGAAACATTTAAAGGCAGACCCATCAGAATTATACCAGACATCTCACCAGAGATTATGAAAGCCAGAAGATCCTGGGCAGACGTCTTACAGACCCTAAGAAAATACAAATGCCAGCCCAAGCTACTATACCCAGCAAAACTCTTAATAAACATAGATGGAGAAACAAAGTTCTTTCATGACAAAAACAAATTTATACAATATCTTTCCAGAAATCCAGCCCTGCAAGGGATAATAAATGGCAAACACCAACACAAGGAGAAAAATTACACCCTAGACAAAGCAAGAAAGTGATCTTCTTTCAACAACCACAATAGAAGATAACCACACAAACATGAGAATAACATCAAAAAAAAAAACCAACAAAAAACCAAGAAGCAACAAACACTTTTCCTTCATATCTCTTAACATCAATGAACTCAATTCCCCAATAAAAAGGCATAGACTAACAGACTGCATACATAAAAAGGACACAGCATTTTGCTGCATACAGAAAACCTATCTCAGTAGCAAAGACACTGCCTAAGAGTAAAGGACTGGCAAACTATTTTCCAAGCAATTGCTCCCCAAAATCAAGCTGGAGTACACTTTCTAATACATGTATATATATATATATATATATATATATATATACATATGTATATATATATACATATGACTTTCAACCAAAATTTATCAAAAAGGATAAGGAAGGACACTTCAAAATAATCAAAGGAAAACTTTACTAAGAAGATCTCTCAATTCTGAATATCTATGATACAAATGCAAATGTATCCATATTCATAAAAGAAACTATAGTAAAGTTCAAAGCACACATTGAACCTCACACAATAAAAGTAGGAGAATTCAAAACACCATTCTCATCAGTGGACAGACAGATCATGGAAACACGAACAAACCAGGGATACATTGAAACTAACAGAAGTTAAGGACCAAATGGATTTAAATGGTATATATAGAACATTTCATCCTAAAACAAAAAAATATATTCTCTTCTCAGCATCTCATGGTACCTTTTCCAAAACTGATCATCTCTTTGGTCATAAAACAGGCCTCAGGATTAATATAGTAAAAATGGCTATCTTGCTGAAAGCAATCTACAGATTCAATGCAATCCCCATCAAAATTCCAACTCAATTCTTCACAGAGTTA
>NC_034602.1:77162401-77172357 GCF_900095145.1 Mus pahari | reverse complement strand
TACAAAGCTCAAGTCTAAGTGGATCAAGGATCTCCACATAAAACCAGAGACACTGAAACTTATAGAGAAGAAAGTGGGGGAAGAGCTTCAAAGCTATGGGCACAGGGAAAGTTCCTGATCAGAACAGCAATGGCTTGTGCTATAAGATCAAGAATTGACAAATGGGACCTCATAAAGTTGCAAAGCTTCTATAAGACAAAGGACACTGTCAATAAGACAAAACAGCAACCAACAGATTGGGAAAAGATCTTTACCAACCCTAAATCAGATAGGGGACTAATATCCAATATGCCTCTATGAGGGTGCTCCTCCAACTCAGCACCCTTGCATTCCCATACTTTGAGTCATGGAGTCTCCATGGTACCAAGGGCCTCCCCTCCCATTGATGCCAGGTAAGGCAATCCTCTTCTACATATGCACCTGGAGCCATGGGTCACTCTATGTGTACCCTTTGGTTGATGCTTTAGTCCCTGAGACCTTTGGGGATATGGTTGGTTGGTATTGGTGTTCTTCCTATAAGGTTGTACACCCCTTCAGCTCCTTCAGCTTCATGTGAAATATATCTTAAGGAGAAAGAATGTACCGGATTTGCTTATACTATTGAGTGAAACATTGTTCTGAAGATTATTTGAAGGTTTGCACTGTTTGCCTGCCACATTTAAGCTATCAGAGGAGTTGGCTTTCGAATCTGACAGGCTACATTGGACACTGATTTGAAGAAAGAGCTCAGTCAATTTGGTTCTTGAAATTGATCACAAACCTGAAGACAACTTAAAGGAAACCAGAGCTAAAAATCTATCTACTGTTCAGTCTTGATTATTGATGAGACAGTTAGATGCTAGAATGCAGACTTGAGAACATTCATTGCAGACTAACATTACATAGTTTCATGTAAAATTTATGCCAATTAATAGATGATGATTTGTCCTTTGATTGTATCTAATAGGAAGATTTCTTCCTTAACTTCTAGGTATCATAAGAAATTAAGTTTAATCCGGGCGGTGGTGGTGCACATCTTTAATCCCAGCAGCACTTGGGAAGCAGAGGCAGGCGGATTTCTGAGTTCGAGGACAGCCTGGTCTACAAAGTGAGTTCCAGGACAGCCAGGGCTATACAGAGAAACCCTGTCTCAAAAACCAAAAATAAATAAATAAATAAATAAATAAATAAATAAATAAATAAATAAATAAAATAAAGTGTTAATATATCAAATATATGTTTGTCTACAGAAGCATATTACTACAAAACAAAATGGACTAGGGGAAATATCCATTTTAAATTATTTACTGTTGAATCATTAACTTTCTTTGGAAATCTTCTCTTGCTCAGACTCTCCATGGACAAATATAAAGTGTTTTCTCCTGATTCATCTCAAACATCAAAAATGAAAACTAGCCCCACCATTTAACAGTCAAATATTATGAGCTGACAATGTTATAGCACTAGTAATAAACCTAATATAAAGTTCAGAAATTATTTTAAAATATACATGATATATACATCATGTGTTAGGACATGTTCCAAATAATGTCATTTCATTTTAAAACATGATGCTAACCTGCCATTTTGCTTACTTTAAATGGATACCTAAAGATGAAACCACTGTATTTGGTTCTGGGCCGTTGGGTTCTTATAGGATCTTTCCTGGTAAGCAGCAATTGTCCCTACCACTTATTTTCATATTCTCTTATTAACTTTAATGTCAGATGTTTCATGTTATTTATCTGAATTTCCTAATACATACAAGCTACAAATTACCCCTGAAATACCAGTCTACTATTTCCATTCCACTTTGAAATTCTGGTTCAATTTTATTGTCAGAGAAGAATAATGACTACTATGTTGAAATCTCAGCTCTATAACCTAATGCAGGTTTTTCTATACAAGTAAATCATGTGTGTTTCCATACTCCAGCAACTGCACAGGTAGCTCTTCTTGACCTAATTGTAAAGTTGATTTTCATGATTTTTATGTCCTCCAAATATAAGAAAAAATCATGCATGTATGAATTACCTAAGCAATCTTTTCCTTTAAAAAATTAATTTAGAGAACATTCTAAACTAACAAGCAGTTCCATATTTCAGTACATGTAGGAACCATTTTTTTCCTATGAGTTAGTTACATGAAAAATCAATATGACTAATAAATGCTGCCTTCCAAAGGGAACCAAGTGGTAGACAGGATCAGGAGTGGAGTAGGTATTCATAGCCAGGTGTCAGGAGTCCCTGAGGCCATGAGACAGGTAGGGCCTGATTTCCATAAGAATGAATGAAAGTCTGTGAAGGAGGAGATAGGGAGAATCTCCAAGAAGAGAGGATACCAGAAAGAGGGGAGGTGCCCAGGAATCCTTATCTGTAACTCTCAGCATTGAAGATATGGAGCCTGGGGAGTCTGCCTCCTGTGTCCAGAAAGAAACCCTGGTAGATTGTTAATCTCCAAATGATGACTATTTAGTGTTAATCTCTAAAAGGTTATTTATGTCTTCTATGGAAATACAGTTGGGTCTCTATTTTTTAAAAAATGATGAGATATTTATCCCCAGTTTTTCGTACTCCCTGTATATTGTAAAATGGTTATGGCTATTGCATCAAAAATCAGTAAATGGAAAAACAAAGTAAATGTAGCTAAATATGTGAAAATACATGCATATAATTCCATTTTAATGGAATAATGACATCCCAAACTCTTTCTGTNANTTCTGGTTATTAGATCAAAATCTGACTCTTTTGAAATTCTATAGCTCTTACTTCTACACAGCCCAAATCTTGAATTTCTTCACTGGAAAAATCAGTATGTTTTGATTTATTAAATGCTTTCATTATGAAAGTATCTGGTGATGAAGAACATAATCATGACTAATAATCTTGGAGTGAGTCTGTTTCCTTAGCTACTCAGCTAAATCTGTCCTGTACTTTAAAATGTCATCTTCAACATAACATTTCATAAGGATTTTAGAAAGNCTTGAATTTCTTCACTGGAAAAATCAGTATGTTTTGATTTATTAAATGCTTTCATTATGAAAGTATCTGGTGATGAAGAACATAATCATGACAAAAAAAAAAAAAAAAAAAAAAAAAGAAACCCTGGTAGAGCAATAGGACCACCAAGCTACTCACAAAACATTCAACCCAAAACTGACCCATGTGTACTAGAAATGCAGGGATTAGGGATAGAATAGAGACTGAAGGATCGGCCAACTAATAACTAGCCCAACTTGATACCTCTTCCATGGACAAGCACCCATCCATGACACTATTAATAATATTCTGTTATGCTTGCAGACAGAAGTCTAGCATGGCTGAACTCTGAGAGCCTCCACCCACCAACTGATTCAGACAGATGCAGACACCTACAGACAAATAGTGGATGGAGCTTAGAGTCTTTTATGGAGGAATAGGAGGAAGGAATGCAGCCCCCTAAGGCGATAGGAACTCCACAGGAAGAACAACAGAATTAACTAACCTGGAAACTTGGGGTTCTCAGAGACTGAACAACCAAAGACCATACATTGGCTGGACCTAGGCCTCTCTGAACATATGTAGTAGATCTGCAGCTTGGTCTTCCTGTGGGTTTTGAACAAATGAAGTGTCTAAAGCTGTTTGCCAGTCCATGGGATATGCTCTTGTAGCTGGACTACCTTGTCTTGACTCAGTAGGAGGGTAGTGTCCAGTTTCAGAAAGACTGGAGGAGCTTGAGCTGAGGAATAGATAAGGGGGACCCACCAGCTCACAGAAGAAAGAGATGAGGGATGGGGGAAGGACTGTGAAAAGGGTGATCTATAGGGAGGCACTTAGCAGGATGTAAACTGAATAAGTAAAAAATTAATTAATTAATTAATTAAGAAAATTAATTGCTGCCTTCAATTATTGCAACTCTTATAAGGGATAACATTTAATTGGGGTTTGTTTCCCCTTTCAGAGGTTCAATCTATTTTCATCATGACAGGAAGTATGGCAGCATTGAGGTACACAGAGTGCTGGAGAAGGAACTGAGAGTTCTACATCTTGATCCAAAGACAGGCTGAACAGAACGCATCTTCTCCATAGGGCAGAACTGCTAAAGGCAATGTGTCAGATGAAATATTAGGGAAATAACTCAAGATATGAGTGGATGAATGGGTATTGTCTCAAAAATATCAGCTCCAAACCAGCTTGACTTAGGATCAGCAGCACAGGAACAACAGCGCATACTGCCCCTCTACTTGATATGGTCCTTTGTTTTCTATAGTCTTCCCACCTCATTTCAAAGACTTGCCTTCAACTGAAGCAGCACAAACCTGTTACGTGTTTTGAATAAAAGTCCTCAAAGACACTCAGAAAAAAAAATTTCCCCTTTTGATAGGAACATGCAGATTCTCATTGAAAGCTTAGATGGCATTCACCTTTCATCCATCCAAAGCACTCCAACTTCCTAATGCATTTGTTTCCTTCATCAATTTTCATCTGTGTTTATTTATAATATTAAAGCTTGGGGAAAATCACTAAACTGGGGGTTAGCCTAGCAAGTGAGACGGAGTGCTCACCAAGTGCTGTACCAAGGCAAGCACTGCCTGGACATCTAGGCAACATTAAATCACTCACAAGAAATGAGCTTACAAAAAGGACTCAGGTGTGAATGATCACACAACCAATCTTACTGTCTCTAGGACATGGAAACATGTAAGATTGTCATTTTCCAAAGGACAAAAAAAATCCAGTTTTATTTAATCATGCAGGTGGTACATGAAACAGCCACAGCATTTCCACTACAGAGACAACTATTTTGCCTCTTTTTGGCTTGTTGTTGAAAGATGTTATACTGTTGTACTCAGTCTACATAGGTACATAAAACATACCTGTATTGCCCGATTCTAGGCTAAACTTATTTCTTAAAGTATAGACACTGTAACTTGTTTTGAAACTTAATTGGAATTAAAACTAAGAACAATTCTAAGCTCTTGAGTGACAGAGATATTTCACAGTATGTATGGCCAATTCTTCCATTTGGGATTCACTTCAGTGGCCCTCTTACCGGTTCTGGCCTTGAGACTGCTCCCAGGCAGGCACTCCTCCTCGGGTGGGAAAGGTGCTGGATCGTAAAAAAACTTTCTTAAAGTATTTGTTTAATGTATGGGACAGGTCATTTGAGTGCATACTACAATGTATATATGGAGGTCAGAGGGCTTCTTAAAGTTGGCAGTTGCCTCCTTATATACTTTGGCTTTCTTTTTTTAATTAATTTATTTTTACACTACATGTTCCATTCCCCGTACCCTCCAATACAGCCTCTGACTGCTACACATCCCATACCTTCTCCCCACCCCCTGGCCCCATGTGGATTCCCCCTACCACCACCCCACCTGACTTCTAAACTCCTAAGTCTCTTGAGGGATAGGTGGATCATCTCTGAGTGAACACAGACCCAGCAGTCCTCTGCTGTACATGTATTTGAGGCCTCATATCAGCTGGTGTATGCTGTTTGTTTGGTGGTCCAGTGTTTGAGAAATGTTGGGAATCCAGATTAATTGAGACTGCTAGTCCTCCTACAGGATCACCCTTCTCCTCACCTTCTTTCAGCCTTCCTTAATTCAACAACAGGGGTCAGCTGCTTCTGTCCATTGGTTGAGTGCAAATATCTGACTCTTTAGCTGCGTGTTGGGTCTTTGGGAGGGCAGTCATGATAGATCCCTTTTGTGGGTACTCCATACCCTCAGTTGTAGTGTCAGGCCTTGGGACCTCCCCTTTAGCTGGATCCTACTTTGGGTCTGTCACTGGACCTTCTTTTTCTCAGGCTCCTCTCCATTTCCATCCCTGCAGTTCTTTCAGACATTTACAAATATGGTTTAGAGTTGTGACTGTGGGATGGGAACCCTATCCCTCACTTGATGCCGCCTTCCTGCTGGAGGTGGGCTCTATAATTTACCTCTCCATACTGTTGGGCACTTCATCTAAGGTCCCTCCCTTGGATTCCAGAAAATCTCTTACCTCCCAGGTCTCTGATGCATTCTGGAGGTTTTCCCCAACCTCCTATTTCCTGAGGTTGCCTGTTTCCATTTTTTCTGCTGTCCCTCAGAGCTTCAGTTTCTTTTTTTCACCCACTACCAGATCAGGTTCCCTTCTACCCCTAACTCCACCCCTGTGTCTACTTTCCTCAAAGGTCCCCTCCTTCCCTACTTGTGGTTGCTTTCTTCTCTCTTCCAAGTGAGACTGAGGCGTCTGTCCTCACTTGGGCACTTCAGCTTATTGAACTTTTTGAGTTCTGTGGACTGTATATTGGGTATTCTGTACAGTGGCTCCTTATATCCTTACATCCTTTGGCTTTCAAATGTGAATTTCAGATTGTTAGCTTTGGTTTTGAGCACAGCTCACTGCTGAACTATCTCACCAGCAAGTCTTTATGTTTTATTTTCTTGCTTGGATGAGTATGATAATTTTTTACGTAGCAAGCTGAAGATACTATTTCTGAAAGTCCCTATGCTTCCAGTTGTCACCAGTTCTGTGTCCTGTGTATTGCCATGAACAGATAAGCTTCAGTGAAAGTGAAGCAGGTTATGAATAACAAACATTGAAGGTTCAGGGGCATGACTTAAACTATTGAGTTTGATTTAAAGATCTCTAATCTAAAGCAAGCATTGTTCAGAAAATCAAATCCTGAGTATAATTAAAGCTTTGAAAATAAACTTTGACTAGAAGAGTTTTCAGATTGTTTTTCAAAATACATATCTTGGAACACTATTATTAAATGTAGAACTTTGATTATTTAAGTTTATAACTTTAGTGATTTAAGCAAAGTATTTAGGACACTCCTTAACCTTCTCTTCTATTTTTCTCCAGTAATTTAGTATTATGGCTAATCACTGGGTATTTCATTAAATAGCAGCTTTGCTTACTCTAGGATAGAAATAAAGAGTGGACAAATTAAAGTGAGAGTTATAAAAAAAAAGTCTATTATATTGGACATTAGAAGGCAACTCAAGCTTGTTTCTGAGGACTATTTGGAAAGCTTTTTCACGCCTTTTACTCTGAGGTAGTGTCTGTCTTTGTCACTGAGGTGTGTTTCTTGCATGCACCAAAATGATTCCTGCTTACATATCCAGTCTGTTAGCCTGTGTCTTTGTTTGTTTGTTTGTTTTTGTTTTTTTGTTTTTTGTTTTTTTGGTTTTTTGAGACAGGGTTTCTCTATGTGTAGCCCTGGCTGTCCTGGAACTCACTCTGTAGACCAGGTTGGCCTCCTCGAACTCAGAAATTCACCTGCCTCTGCCTCCCGAGTGCTGGGATTAAAGGCATGCACCACCATGCCCAGCTTAGCATGTCTTTCTGGTTGGGTAATTGAGTCCAGTGATACTGAGAGATATTAAAGACATATGATTGATAGTTCCTTTTATTTTGTTGCTAGAAGTGGTATTATGTGTATAACTCTCTTCTTTTGGGTTTTTTTGTGCTTTCCTGGGTGTAGTTACCCTCTTCGTGTTGAGGACTTTGTTCCAGTATCTGCAGAGCTGGATTACTAGAAAGATAGTGTTTAAATTTGGTTTTGTCATAGAATATCTTGGTTTCTCCATCATTGATGATTGAGAGTTTTCATGGGTATAGTATCCTGGGCTGGCATTTGTGTTCACTTAGGGTCTGGATGACATCTGTCCAGGATCTTCTGGCTTTTAGAGTGTCTGCTGAGAAGTCTGGTATAATTCTGATAGGTCTGACTTTATGTGGCACTTGGCCTTTTTCCCAACCAAAGCTTTTAATATCCTTCCTTTGTACTGTACATTTAGTGTTTTAGTTACTATGTGAGGAGAGGATTTTCTTTTCTGGTGCAATCTATTTTGTGGTCTGTAAGCTTCTTGTACATTAATGGCCCTTTCTATAGGTTAGAGAAGTTTTCATCTATGATTTGCCAAAGACCTTTTCTGACCCTTTGAGCTGGGATTCTTCACCCTCTTCTATTCCTATTATTCTTAGGTTTGATCTTTTCATTGTGTCCTGAATTTCCTGGATGCTTCGGGTTAGGAGTTTTTTATGTTTTCAATTTTCTTTGACAGTTTTGGCAACCTCTACTATGGTATCTTCTACATCTAAGATTCTCTCTGCTATCTCTTGTAGTCTGTTGGTGATGCTTGCATCTGTAGCTCCTGATCTCTTTCCTAATAACAACAATATTTTTATGATTTATTTATTTACTTTTATTGCAGTTCTGTTCAGGAATTTTTCCCCTGTGCCCATATCTTCGAGGTTTTCCCCCCACTTTCTCCTTTATAAGTTTCAGTGTGTCTGGTTTTATGTGGAGTTCCTTGATCCACTTAGACTTGACCTTAGNACAAGGAGATAAGAATGGATCAATTCGCATTCTTCTGCATGATAACTGCCAGTTGTGCCACCACCATTTGTTGAAAATGCTGTCTTCTTTCCACTGGATGGTTTTAGCTCCCTTGTCAAAGATCAAGTGACCATAGGTGTGTGGGTTCATTTCTGGGTCTACAATTATATTACATTGATCTACCTGTCTGTCGCTGTACCAGTACCATGCAGTTTTTTTATCATAATTATTCTGTAGTACAGCCAAGAGAAGTTCTTTGAGAAAATTTACAAGATATGCCAAACTAACAAAAGGGCACAGAGACCGTATCCAAAGTAACAAGTCAGAAATGAAAAGGGAGACATAACAACAGAAACTGAGGAAATTGAAAAAAAAATTATCAGAACCCACTACAAAAGCCTATACTCAATCTAATAATTCAATATAGTTAATTAATTATATAATACATTAATTAATTAATTGTATAATTAATTATATACAGCATAAATAATTATGCTGTAAGTCACAAATATAAAGATTTAAAATATAAATTATTAAACAATAAAAATCTAAAATATTCTGGCATGTCTATGGAGAGATGATGACTAGGCAGCCTCAGCTGCTGTCTCATCTGCCATGGCCTCAAGTATCCTTGATCCTTTTGTCTCGAATTGGTAGTTTGTACATTTCAAGAAGTGGGTACTTCTTCAGTCTTCTCAGATTAGTTCAATGTGCGAAGGACTTAACCCTTTTTATTGTCTGAAAGTTGCATACATGTATATAATTATTTTGATCAAATCCCTTCTTCATTTCCCCCTAACTTTTTCTTCCAAAGTTCATGTGCCCTTTCATTTTATTTTACTTTAAAAAAATCACATGCATGGTACATGGATGTAGAACCATTTCTTCAGCATGGGTAGTCTCTGAGAGGCAGCAATCACTGAGGAAGACGGATTCTCCCTTCCTTTTGGTCATCAGTTTCTAATACTTCCTTGGCTATGTGTGGGGCTTTATGAGCTCCTTGAAAGACTTCTAACACTTATACTTCCATAGATTCTGAGCCTGCTGCGATCATAGATCTGAGTCTGCTCCTATCTAAGAATGTTTCTTCTGCCCAAGTCCTCAGGTTGCCCAATGCCTGATTCAGCAGATGGTTAGGCCTGGTTCTACATGTATTGATTTGTTGACTGGATCTGCTTGAATAAATTGAAGCTCACACCAGGGGTTGCTGCTAAGTGTTTCTTTTTTCTTTTATTTTTTTGGGGGGGGGGAGAGTGGGGTGGGATGAGGGTGGGAGAGCCCAGGACCACTGAAGTTAGTTCAGCTGTAGTATTAATCTGTGATCAAGATCACTATACAGGTCTAAAATCTGTAGCTGTGGGTACTGGCTTAGGACCATGGTTGATCTAGAAAATTACTCTGAATACCTATACTCTGGTACTGGTTATGTGGCAGGTTTAGAATTTGTGGAAAAGGCAGACTCCTGTGTTCATTTCCCTTTCCCTTTAAATAGATTTTTTCTTTTTCTCCATTATGCTTCTTTTTTTTTTTTTCATTCTTTTTTTTTATTTTTATTTTTTTTTATTTTTTTATTATTATTATTATTTTCTTTATTTACATTTCAAATGCTATCCCGAAAGTTTCCCATACCCCTCCCCCCACCTCTGTTCCCCTACCCACCCACT
>NC_034602.1:77159305-77162390 GCF_900095145.1 Mus pahari | reverse complement strand
GAGGCGCAGGGCGATCGGGTCCAGATGCGGGTCCCTCCTCTCCAGTCCGCTCTCTCCCCGGCAGTGCCTCCATTATGCTTCTTAAAGTCCTGAGATGGGCATTGTGGGTAAGAGAGTAAGGTGCATCCTTTCTCCAACATTTTCTTATTTCTGTTTTCTACTCAGGCAGTATGATTGCCACATCATTTCCTTAGCATTTGGAAAGATGTGTTTTATATTTAAATTATTCAAATTATTACCTTGCTGTCTCTGCTTCTCTCATGTTTTATTTTTATAAATTCTGTTGTTATTAAGACATTACCATATATCCCATTTCCTATTTATTTGTAGTTATTTGCATATTTATATACTTTTCTACTTAAGTAAATATATATTATAGTGTTTCCTTTTTTTCTTTATATAATTTACTTACATTTTCTTTTTTTATTAGATATTTTCTTTATTTACATTTCAAATGTTATCACCTTTCCTGGTTTCTGCCCCCTCCCCCTCCCCCTGCTCACAAACCTACCCACTCCCACTTCCTGGCCCTGACATTCCCCTGTACTGGGACACTGATCCTTCACAGGACCAAGAGCCTCTCCTCCTATTGATGACCGACAAGTTCATCCTCTGCTACATATACAGCTAGAGTCATGAGTCCTACCATGTGTACTCTTTGGTTGGTGGTTTAGTCCCTGGGATCTCAGGAGGATACTGGTTAGTTTATATTGTTGTTCCTCCTAAGGGGCTACAAACCCCTTCAACTCCTTGAGTCCTTTCTCTAGCTCCTCCATTGGGGACCCTGTGCTCAGTCCAATGGTTGGGTGCAATCATCCACCTCTATTTGTCGGGCACTGGTAGAGCCCCTTAGAAGACAGCTACATTATCATTATCTAATTTTCCCCAATGTAGGGGGAGGCTCTGATTCAAAGGTCATCTTCCCCAATTGGTACTTGATTTGTCAGTAAAGAATGGTGTGTGTTAATTGCTGGTGAAAGATATAGTTGGGACTTCTGGGCCCTAGGAGGAAAAGGCAGACACAAGGAAGGAGAGGAGTTTTTTGCCATGCTTTGGAGGGAGAAGAAGCCAGCAGCCATGTGAGGTCTTGGGAGGAGCAGGGTCTTGTGGCTACTACTACAGGGAGGTGGTCAGGGATATTTAGCAGGGGCTAGGTGGGACTGAAGTTTAGGGCAGGTAAGAGACAGAGATAAGAAATTTGGTAAGGGCACACTTTTTCAGGCAGGAGATAGTAGCGTCTAGCAATTGTTCCAAGAAGGCAAGTTGTAAAGGAAAAACTATATGAGTGTCTTTTATCTGCAGATTTAAGGGAAGTTTGGAAGAAGCTAGTGTTGAAGTCACTTTTTGGAGCTAAAGGCAGGTAGAGCATAAAGCTACACACAACACTATAAGATATATTAATCTTAATAAGGTAAATAACATGCTGATATAGCGTCTTCTTTTCTTATTTCTGACATTTTCTACATAGGAAGCAAAAGAACATTTACAGTTTCCCTTGGCTGCTTATTTGTCCACAAGATGGTCACCCATGCTAACAATTCAACAGCCTGCTTCTCCAATTAGTTCTATATGCTGAGTGGAAGACCATATAAATTATAACATGTGGGGTTTCTTGCCTGTGAGCTTTTGTTTGAGTTTTTGTGATAAAATACAGGATGTGTGCATGTTAGAAGTTCTGTCTTCTTTTCCATAGCTGAAGGCCATATTATTTAGTAGTACTATCCATGTGCAACACACAGTCTTGGAGGCTATTTTTTCCCCTATGATTTTCTTGCACAGTTTTATTCATTTCCATCACCCAATTAATTGTATTTTCCTATATATCTTTAAAGGATTTATTCATGTCTACGTTAAAGGCCTCTAACGTTTTTATCAGACTGGATTTAAAGTGATTTTCCTGTGTTTTGGTTGTGTTAGGATATCCAGAGTTTGGTGTAGTAGGGTAGCTATGCTCTGAAGGTGTCAGATTGCCCTGGCTTTTGTTGAATGTGCTCTTTCAAGGACCTTTAGCCATCTGGATGGCTTTGGTACCTGGATGTTCCTGTTGTAGTGGGTATTTTGAGGGAGGTTGCCTGATGGTTGTGGCAGACCTCTGACAGGTGTCCATGTCAGGTATGGTTCTGGATCTGCAGGTCTGTATTGTTCAGGAGCCACAGGTCCAATGAAGGTGGGCAGAGAGATGGCAGGAGAATTGAGGTCCACCTGGGCTAGCAGGCTACTCAAAGCAGGTTGGAATGGCCAGAGGACTCAGCAAGCAGGGAAGATGGGTGGGGAAGGGAAGCTAACCTGTATGGCTCAGGATCCACAGGTCTGATGAAGAAGAGTGGAGAGGTGTGGGGAGAATGGAGGTCTCCCTGGGATAGGAGGTTGCTTAGGCCAGGTCTGCTTGCTTCAGGGGACTCAGCAAGCAGGGAAGGTGGGTCTTCCTGCATTTCTTCTAGGCTTTATTTCATTTCATTTCATATCATTTCATTTTTATATTCCTTTGCCTTACCATGCCTACATACCTTACCAGCTTCATTGGAAAAAGTCTGAATGCCTTAATAGCTCTTGTTTTTTTTTTTTTTTTTTTAGTTAAACTCATTCAACTTAAAATAGAAATATGTATTCATCTGTGCATGTATACAGATATTTTTACCAAAAAGTCCCTAATGTTTCCTAGGAAACCTGTTTAGCATTGGTGGCAGATGATAAAACACAGGGCAGCATGGTAGTCATCAGACCAAGAGATGCACTTCCTTGCTCAAATTGCTTTTATTGGTTTGATTTTTCCAGTTAGATCAGGTTGATTCCTTCAAAATCATCATTGAGGCTTATTTATCCTAAGAGATCAGAAAAGTTTGGAGACTACCCCATCATATCTTTAACCCCAGAGCTGCTGAAAGAACTTCCAAAACAATTCTGCAAGTGTTGGAGTAGTAGTTTGGATGGTAGTACCAGTTGTAGCAGAGGAAGTACTAGTTGCGGACTTAGTTGTTGTAGGTATGGTTGTTGAGGTGCTAGGCTTAGGTGAAGTAGTAGTTTCTTTTTTGGTAGATTTGGTGGTCGGTGCTGGTGTGGTTACTTTTGTGGTAGATTTGGTGGT
>NC_034602.1:77140656-77157185 GCF_900095145.1 Mus pahari | reverse complement strand
TGTATATATATATATATATGCATTTATATAGTATATATTTGTGAAATATAGGCAATACCTCAATCCACACATTGATCAAATGTTTGGTTTTTGGAGACTTTGAGCATCTCTCTTTCAGTTATTCATAAATTATATATTTGGATTTTATAAAATATAGTCACCTCTGTGATGTAGAACATTAAAACCTATTACTTTATTATGTATAAATACATTTTGTGATTATTTTATTTTATTTCTACACATAGTGGGTGTAGCTTGGAGACTCTTATGGAAGAGTAGGAGGAAGGGTTATAGCCATAGGAACTCCACAGGAAGACCAGCAGAGTTGGCTAGCCTGGACCCTTGGAGCTCTCAGAGACTGAACCACCATCCAGAGAACATACATTGGCTGGACTTAGGCCCCTCTGGATTTAAGTAGCAGATGTGCAGCTTGATCTTCGTGTGGGTTCTGAATGTCTGGAGGGGGGTTGTTGGGTGAAGGTAGAGGTGGGGCTGTCCTAAAAACTGTAGCCTGTCTGTGGGATATGTTCTAGCTGGGCTGCCTTGTCTGGTCTCAGTGGGAGAGGAAGAGCTTAGCCTCCCAGAGACTTGAAGTGCCAGGTTGGGGGATACCCAGGGGGCCTCCACCCTCTCAGAGGAGAAGGGCATGGGTGTGGGGGAAGGATTGTGGGAGGGGGTGTCCAGGAGGGGGCAGTGAACAGGATGTAAAGCAAATAAGTAAGAAAATAGTACATGAAATTAAAAAAATACAGGTCCCAGATATACTACTACTGGGCATATAATCAAAGGCAATTTGAGGTTTGGTCTGTTGTTATGCATTGTAATGCTAAGTGCAGGCCCCCAAGGCTTGGTTGCCTCAGAGAGGAAAGTGTCTGAACTATAGACCCAAGTGAGGCTATGTGACCTTGCCCCCAAGTTATTTATTACTAGTAAATAAAGATGCCTACCGCCTATATCTAGGCAGAATTGAGATAGGTAAGATTGGGGTTTAAGTGTGTGTGTGTGTGTGTGTGTGTGTGTGTGTGTGATCAGAGGAGACTATGGAGAGACAGGGGGAGAGGGACAGGGAAAGGGAGAGGAAGAGGGGGAGGGACAAGAGAGGGAGGGGGAGGGAGAGAAGGAGAGGGAGGGAGAGGGAAGGGGGAATGGAGAAGGGGAGGGAGAGGGGGAGGGGGAGAGGAGAGAAGAAAGACACCATGGAATAGGAGAAAAGAAAGCATGGCCATGAGTGCTGTCCAGTCAGAGTTAAGAGCAGCCCAGATGAAACATAGTAAAGTAGTAACTTGGGGTTATTGATAGGAAGTAGATTTTAATAGCATAGAGAGGTTATATATCTGCCCACCTTTAGCTCTGATAAAGGCTTAATGTAAAGAATAAAAGTTGTGTGTCTTCTATCTGGGAACCGAAAGATCAAAGGCAGGTTACACTTCCTAGAGCAAATATTTTCTACAGAATCTCAGTGTTACCACAGAGACACATGGGTATCCATATTTATTGCTGCTGTATTAATTGCACTCAAATTTCTGCTATATTAACAGTAACAAGGAACTGGGACCAGACTAGATATCCACAAACTGGTGAATGAATAATGAAAATGTGATACCTGAATAAAATTTCATTGTATCTATGTAAAATTATAGACTTACAGGAAATTAGTAGAATGGAAAATAAATTATATTAAGTGAGATAACCTAGAGCCAGAAAGACAAATACTACATGTACTCTCTTGTATGCAGGTTCTAGGTTTTAATTTGTGTGTATTTGTGTGGGATCCCGTACATAGAGGACAGGAGCCTAGAAAGTAAGCTCTGTGTGGTGGTTTAAATGAGAATGGCCCCCATGGGCTCACCTATTTGAATGCTTGGCCCTCAGTTGGTAGAATGATTTGGAAAGGGTCAGGAGGTGTGTGTCCTTGTTGGGGCTGGCTTTGACATTTCAGAAGTGCTTGCTATTCCCAGTTAGGTTTCTTTCTCTTTATTTTGTGCTTGTGGATCAGATGTAAGCTCTCACCTACTGCTCCAATCTTGGTAACTTGACCTTGCCAAGTTTTTCTTGGAGGCCTTGATGAAAGAACAAAGTGACCACTAGTTCTGTGTCCTTGTTCTAGAGCAGACATGACAAGGTCCAGTCAGGGGCTTGAGCCTGTGCCTTGAGGGTTGCAGTTCTCATTCCTGAGAGCCTGGGTTGTTTCCCTTGAGGCCTTTGGTTATCAGACCCAAGGCAGCAGCTGTGTTTGAGGCCTCTATCCTGTGTGTTCTTTGCAACATTGTGTGATTTAGCTTTCTGTTGACTGCTAATTATCCCTCTACAAGTACTGTCTAAGATGTTCTACTACTACTATTACTCCTATTACTACTACTACCATTACTACTATTATTATTGCCACTGCTTTCATTGCTTATGTTTCTTTTCCTCTTCTTCTTCCTCTCCTCCTCCTCCTCTTCTTCTGATTTATTTATTTTATGTATGTGAGTACACTGTCATTGTTTTCAGACACATCAGAGGACATTGCATCCTGTTACAGAAGGTTGTGAGCCACCATGTGGTTACTGGGAATTAACTCAGGACCTGTGGAAGAGCACTCAGTGTTCTTAATCACTGAGCCATCTCTCCAGCCCAAGATGCTGTACTTCTTAATACCCTGGCTTGGTATGATCAACAATTTCCCAGTCCCAGCTATCTGTCTTCTTTAATTCTCATTCTTAGTCCTCCCCTTAGACAACTTGCTGTTTGAGATCCTTAAGTTTCTCTTTTATCTCTGGCTACATCCTTTTAGTGTCTAATATCACTATGCAGTTCTCATTCCTGAGAGCCTGGGTTGTATCACTTAAAAGCCCAGATATTAAATAAACCCATTCTTTAATTAATATACCACTAAAAGGGTAGGCTTATTAGAATACAATAAAAATCGAACATTTGAGTTTTTAAAATTATTTATGAGAGAATAGTCACAATACTATAGGTGTACTCAATATCTGAGTAAAACACCAACTTATTTTTATTATACAGTTATTTCTTCAAATGGGAGCTTTGACTATCACTTCTATCACTATTATATATTTTGTCTGCATTGAAATATAACTATACTTTCTCTGTAACTTCAATATTTGATAACTTTAATTTCTTAAGAATGATTCAATGTACCCTTAGGGACTGAGATTTTTTATAGAATTTATATGTAGAGTAATGATTGTTATGTGGTAGGAGCTCAAAACTAATGAGTGAAGAATGAATACATTGGTCTAAAGTAACTTTAAGGAAATAGTTGTAAATGGAATTGTTTAAAAGGAAGACCAACATGTGGATACTTCATTCCTCCTTAGAATAGGGAATAAAATACCCATGGAACCAGTTACAGAGTCAAAGTTTGGAGCTAAAAATGAAAGAATGGACTATCCAGAAACTACCCCACCTGGGGATCCATCCCATCATCAGTCACCAAACCCAGACACTATTGCATATGCCAGCAAGATTTTGCTGAAGGGATTCTGATATAGCTGTCTCATGTGAGGCTATGCCAGTGCCTGGCANACACAGAAATGGATGCTAACAGTCATCTATAGGATGGAACACAGGGCCCCCAATGGAGGAGGTAGAGAAAGTACCCGAGGAGCTGTAGGGGTCTGCAACCCTATAGGTGGAGCAACAATATTAACTAACTAGTACCCCCAGAGCTCCTGTCTCTAGCTGCCTATGTAGCAGAAGTTGGCCTAGTTGGCCATCATTGGGAAGAGAGGTGCCTAGGTCTTGCAAACTTTATATGCCCCAGTACACGGGAATGCCAGGGCTAAGAAGTGTGAGTGGGTGGGTAGGGGAGCAGGGAGGGGAGAGGGTATAGGGAACTTTCGGGATAGCATTTGAAATGTAAATAAAGAAAATATCTAATAAAATAAAAATAAAATAAAATTGCTTAACTGTTGAGTAAAGAATTTTCTATTATCTAACATTATTTTAACCCTTAATTAGCCATAAACAACAAAAGCTAGTTCCTGATGCTTGCAATATTTTAAAAGTGTAAGAGTAGACTCTCAGTAAATCTGAGAAGTTAATACAAGTATTTTCTAGGTCATATCATTACATGTGCTCTTGGGTAATCGATCTTTTTAAGAGTTCTTGAGAGAGGATGAGGGATCTAAAATGCTTTGCATTGAGATATGGAGATACAGAATACAGGAATAAGCATGCCACTGAATATTTATCCCTAAGAGGTATTCATTTAATTACCAGATTGGATTAATTGAAAGTTTAATTATGGATTTTCTAAAGCAAATTTTTGAAGCAGATTTGGCTGCAGAATAGGTGAGGAATTATGGTGTTTGGTTCAGACCTGTAACAGAAGGGTGATCAGACATAGTTAACATAAAGTTATGGATTGACGATACCATTTGTTGAAGTAGTGTGTATGGAAAGATTTAGAGTGAAGGATGATTACAAGGTATTTTTTGACATATATAAGTAGATTTGTAGTTAAAGATGGAGAAGAAAATGGTGTAGGGACAGTGACCTGGAGTACTCTTGACATTTAAATTTCATAAAGAGGAGATATATCTGGACTAGCAGAAAACAGGAAGTGTTCATTCAGGTAGACATAAAAACAAACAGCCAGAAGAATGGAATAAAACTAATGACCTAGTATTACATAGGGGACAACGGTCATATTAAATAGCATTAGTATTACCATCATGAGAAATGACAATCACCTGCTTGACAAGAGTAATTCGTTCCAAATCATGGAAGCAAAGTCAGCCTGGGAAAGGTTTAGGAGAAAGCCATAGAATAGTGCAGATGTAGTTCTTTCCAGAGGTCAGTTGTCATTTTTAGAAGAGTGTAAGTCTAGTGGAGAATTAAACAAACATCAAGGTGATGTTATCACACATGTATGTGCTAATGGAAATAGCCAGTAGAGAAAGGAGGGCCTTGCAGTTTATCGGTTATATAGAGTGCATAACTGCAGGATGAACATTTATGTGTAGGGGAGAGGAATGTGATGTTTTTCAGCACTTGAGGCATTGTTCTTAGAATAGGGGTCATTATAGTTAGTTCCATGTAACGAGAGACAGGACATAGGTGTATGTAAAAACAGTTAAAATCTTACTTTATGAACTGGGGTAAGTTATTTATTATCTGTGTTTTTACTTTCTCATTTATAAAACAGAGGTTATAAGAATATCTTAGGAGAACTAATGAAATTCAGTAATCCAGCATACTATTTGGCAATGCATATTGCTTAATCAAACCTAAAGCTCACATTTGCAAACTCTAATGATGAGTTAAGTCAGTCATTCTTTTCCAGCAAAGTATTAGTCTTTTTGTGTGCTCTATTGCCTTATTAAGAGTTTCTGTAGGCCTAGAATTGACAAAACTAAGCTGTGGGCCAATTCTGACTTGCTTGTTTTGGTAGAGTTTTATTGTAACATAGCTATGTTAAATTAGGAGCTTCATTGGTCCAGGTGACCAGTTGCTAGTGGGCGTACAGTCTATCCAGTTTCAGAAGTTTATCGACTCTTGCCCTGGGTGTTATTACCAATCCATTCAGTGTCTTCAACGAGGCCATCAGCTCCCTGAAATCAGATGTTGTATTTATCTATTCTTCTTTGTACTCCTAGTATGACTTAATAAGTAACTGGAATTAAGGAAATGAGAATTGCAAATGTTCAAATACATTAGAAGTTTCTCTCTGTTTCTGTCTCTGTTTCTCTCACTAAGTATTCTGTATGAAACAGAAGGTACCCTAGTTGCGGTTATTTTTCTGAGGTTGTGAACTGACTTGGTACATTATTACATATTACTGCGAGAGAAAGACCATGAAATCCTATGGAATTTACTCACACCATAGTGTGTATATTGGTACCTATAAAGAGACATATTCTCTCCTTCAGACTTTGGCACTGTTTCTTCTGCTTGTGTGTTTTTTCTCTTTTCTTCCTCCATATCAACGTGCTATCTTTAAACCTCATGTACAATGGCGAATGTGTTCTGTCACATCCTCTAAACAATTCCCATTCTCAGCCTGGATTGCCGATTTAATTTATGGCCTGTCTTCCCCATGCTTCTTGATGCTGTTAGCTGTATGTGTTTGCTGCTGCTGTTGTTAACAGTTTATGCATCTGGAATAGACTGATGAGTAGTGGTTGATCAGTAAGTGTTCTGGGGTCAGTGAATTGCATAAGTAACGGACAAACAGGTGCTTCTCTTACTTTATTTCAAAGTTCCAGTTCTTTTGTCACTATAGAGATTTTAGGAGGACATTTTTACAAACCTTAAGAAATCGTTCCTTCTCTCAGTCTTATTTGGGATCTCAAGAACTAGATACTTAATATTTTATGTTTCCAATGGTATCAGCATCAGCATTATCTAAGAGTCCGATGAAACCTTAGAATCTTGTGGCCGTGCACAAAATCTTCAGTGGCCTTTAATGATTGTCAGAGTTTTGTAATTTCAAAGAGGTTTTAATATAAAAATATTTTAAAGATTTATTTTTGAATTTAATGTATATGAGTGCTCTATCTGCATATACACCTGCATGCCAGAAGAGATCATCAGAATTCATTATAGATGGTTATGAGCCACCATGTGGTTGCTTGGAATTGAACTCAAGACATCTAGAACAGCAGGCAGTGCTCTTAACCACTGAGCCCTCTCTCCAGTCCCTATATATAATATTTCTATTAGCATATATTGAATTTGTAGACTCTTGAAACATTGTATGGTCCACATTTTGAAAGTACATATAATTGATATAGTTCAGAATACTAAGGGATTAACTAATTAATTAATTAATTAATTAATTCCATTTTTTTTTCAAGACAGGGTTCCTCTGTGAAGTCTTGACTGTCCTGGACCTCACTCTGTAGACCAGGCTGGCTGTGAACTCCCGGAGATCCACTGCCTCTGCCTTCTGAGTGCTGGGGTTAAAATTGTGTGCCACTGCCACCTCCTCCCTGCTGGATCTATTTATTTACTTTTAAACATAGCATATTCCATATTCTGTTTTAATTGTAGTTCCATGTGTTAAGCTTTATTTTTTCAGGTTTCTATTTCTTATTCTTGGGAATGAGAAATGGTCAGCATATTATTGGGTAGAGATTTCTGCAAACCACATTCTCTGTGATAGAGATGGTAGATCTGCACTAGAGCTGGAGAATCTGTGCAAGAGCTGGAGGATCTAAGCAAGAGATGGAGGATATGGCTTGAAATGGAGGATCTGTGCATGTGTGCCTCTACTATCCATGTCTCAGGCACAGTGGACACATCTCATTAATCTTACTGTTCCTCACTTTTATGTCAGGCTTGTAATCCATCCCCGGATCACATTTCTGATTCACTTTTTCACACACAATAGCTGATAGGAGGAATCTATAAGCTGTTGGTTAACTTCGGGAGCCAGGTTCAAAGTGATTCAGCCACTCATTCTTTTAACCAATTTAGGTTAGCTCTGGTCCAGCTCTGTACCATTTATTACAACATTTAAAATACTCATCTTGCTAGGATTTTTTGTGAGGTTTATAATGACCCTATGTATCCATGGTACAATGCAAATATACAAATGTGAACCTGATAAATTTTAGCTAGCTCTGATCTCATAAAGATAACCACTGATATAGTAAATGTTCTAAATCCTAAGTTTAATTAAGTTCCTTTATCAGGCTAACAGTTAAGATTTTTAGTGTATGACTTTGGGCTAACAGCTTTTCCTAATGTGGCAAAGTATATATTTAACAAGTATAGACATCTGAGAACCTTCTTCATCAAGCAATGAATACAATAAGAGACTGTTGCTAGTGTAATTTTAAAAGTTATGTTTAAGACTTTTATTTATCAAAGAATATTTTATTGTTATATGAAAAATTTGTCTTCTAACTTGATTCTTTAAAATACACAGAACCATCTGATTTAATGTAACAGATTTCTATAATCTTTTAGACTAGAAAAACAGGGGGTTTTCGGAGGGGAAACCAGGAAAGGAGATAACATTGGAAATGTAAATAGAGAAAATATCTAGTTTAAAAAAAAAAAAAAAAAAAAGAAAAATCCCAGAAACATAGTTTTAAGTAGCACATGCCTGTAACTTGGGTTTGCACAGTAAACATTTACAGTGAAAGTGCTTTGAGGAAACCAGTCTTTCATATGCTAATTAAAAGTAAAATCATCAAAGATAAACAGTCGTCAGGGCTTCTTAAGACCAATGCTCCATGCAAGGCTCCCCAAATGCTGTCTGCCTACAAACGGTACAGAGACAGGCAGAGAGAGTACAATGCCACCATCTCCTTTATTGATACCTGGCAGGCACTGTTGGACGCTCTGCTCCAGTGTGTCTTGTCTGTCCATTTACTTGTCTGTGGGTATTTGATTTGTGCTCTACTAACATTTTGGAAGCTCAGACAAAACTTACTAATGCAACTTATGTTTGAGGGATTGCTACCAAATGTAGTTTAGTTCAGCAGAATAAATTTGGCAATCATTCAGTTAGATTTTTTTTCATATGGTGTATTAGTTTTAGTTGAATTATATTAAGAGGTGTCTTTATATGCCTTATGAAGCTATGATGCTATACCAACTTAATCTTAAGAAAATTGATTCAAATCGTCTCGGGTTCCAGCATACAGAAGGTACCTGTGCAGCCTTGCTCCATTGCCAGGGTTTATTCTCTCAGGTCTGAGATAGGTTCCAGAGATGTATATTTGTAATAGTAAAGCAAATGTTTCTGAGAGAGCTGTCCTATGAAATAAAACACCCCTCTACTTCAAACTCATCTGTACAGTCATCTAAATGTCACAGGAGGTTTCAAAACATAATGCTCCTTAGCTTATATGACTAGACTGCTACTTGACTGTTGTTTATCTATTGTGTAATGTAGACGGACACTGAAGTAGTTCTCTTACGTGGATAGTATCTAATAAAGACTCAATAAAGGTCTCCATTTTAAAAATCAACAATAGTATTTCTGTTATACAATCCTAGACTCAGTACACAGTATTTGGTCAACAATTGCTAAGATGCAAAGCAAACCCTCAGCCTTCCAAATTCTGTCTTCTCTACACTCCAGTTTATGACAATATATAATGAGGACACTGTTCTCTGAGATTTGTCTAACTCTACTGATGGTTTTGTTTGTGTTCTCATTATGACCTGCCAATCATTTTATATTATATGTTTTTAGGGTGTTTGTTTTTAGGTTTTGTTTTTTTTTTTTCAGAGCTTAACCCAAGTTTCAACAGTGTGAATTAACATTATTGAGTCAATGATAGTGCGGAGGAGAAAGTCCAGTCAGTCCAACTCTTCACTTATGATTCTTGTTTCTATTTTTACTTTAAGTAACTTAATAGGAATGCTTTATCTATGGCCAGCATATTTTCAGGCATCAGAGAGGCTCTTTAATTTTATTTATAAGTGTGTCCCTTACAAACTATTGCAATAATCATTACTTGGTGTCAGTACTGCATGCTACCTTTTCAGGGAATTTATCATGTGATTCCGCTTATTTATGTTATCATTATTGTAGTCTCAAAACATCCAGGAAACATAACTTGCACTATTTGAAAATAAAAAAGAAGAGATATTTCTAGATAAGTGCTAGAGAGCTCTTTCCAAAGCTACCTGGCCTATCTTGCTCCTTTATGTTCATATTTCCTTCCTTGCTATAGTTGCTGGCCTCACAATCTGTAAACATGCATGAAACAGAAGGAGAAATCAAAGCAAGTCCATAGTGAGCATGAGCCTGACACGATGTTTGAAGGGAAATTGGCTAATGCTAGTTAGAAAACAAAAACAAAATTATAAGAAGTCTTTTGAAGTTTTACAAATAAGTGAGTCATGGATATTTTTGCCTCTAGGGGAACTTACCATGAAATATGAAGTGAGAGCCAACAGGCCCAAGATGATCATTTCCTTTCTCATTTCTTAATGTTGCTCCTGAAAGGTCAGTGATTGCCCACAGTTAGTCATGTCAGTTGGCAGCATTTTTCTTAATTTAAAATGAAATCTTAGAATGTATTCTGACCCTCGTCATGTAACATGGTGAAAAAATGCTGGTACCACATTTAGTGATGCTCATGCATTTTAGAGAAGATAATAATGTATACACACAACAGTGTTGTTATGTTTGTGGTCTTGTATAACAGGATAGTACTTACCTTATTTTTTTAGGGTAACTCAAATAGTTATTTAAAGTCTGCTCCCATGCAAAAGAATATTAAAATGATCCTTGTTACATTTAGGACAAGTACTTTAGGATGCAATGGCTTCTTTGTACTTTGGAGATGTTTACTTGAAGCTAGTAAACTTTATAGATTGCTATATTTTGAGTCTAGGTATTGTCAGTGTGGCTATATTATTATGAAAATAATATTTTGGTAAAATTATTGAGGTATCATCACCACTCTCATTGTTCATATCAGTCTACTGAATGATATGAATATTGCTCTCATATGCCTTTATTTCTAGTGATTCTCAAAAGCCAATTGTGGCTAATCAGCCTGTGAATTAGGTGTAAATGTATGGACTTTAAACTAACAATAACTCCAGAATGTATCTTAGTATTGTCGAAATGATTTTGAGAATGCAAAGCTCAACTACGAATATTATGTTGACGAGGGATCTTGGGGTCTTTGTTCTCTCTGTAAGTATAGGCAGAGCAGTCTACAGATGCAGATGTCTCTGTAAATTGCTATTGTGCTGTCTTTAAAGTAGCTAAATAATACGTAAGAAATGTAACTCTAACAGGAACAGCAGCAATGCCAATCTATGTTTATGTCTTCAAAGTTCTTATACTCATGATTTACTGTAGAAACCACTAAAATACATCAGCTGAGAAACCATCAGATTGTAAAAATTGGGTGACCATTGTGCAGTTAGCCAGGTCTTCATATCCCCTCTCCCTCATGACTTATCAAAATTCAGTATGCTCTACCACCTAAAATACTTTGTCCTTAAAACACACTTGCAATTTTGAGGTAACATGTTACTTCCTCTTAAAAACCATAAGAATGCTCCATAATAAGAGCAAAACTCAGAACTTTAAAATCAAAAATCCTTACGTATTTACAAACAGGTACTCACCTGGGTAGGAGATTCTCCTTTGGAACAGTCAACTGTTGCTTAAGCTTACTTTTGCCAAATATTCAGTTTGGGTAGCTACTGTTGAAAATTCAAGAAGAAAGAGAACTTTCTTAGAGCACATCCCTTCTTAAATACTACTCTCTGATTCCCAGTAAATGGACAGTAAGATTGACAGAAGATAAGATGTATTAATAATGTTTACTAAGACAAAGAAGTGATAGTTGCGGCTCTCACCTTGGCATCTCCACTCATGGCACTGTGACCCAGCATTGTCCATCAGGTTGGAACTCTGCAGAGTAGGGGTTCACATGTAGATACACATCATTATTATGTGGGGGATATTTATAATATTTCATTCTCAAGTCCCATCCCAGAAGAATTTGAGAAACACCTTTTATAAACAGGCCAAGTATTACAAGTTAAATTTTTATTTGTGATATATTATACCATGATGTTGAGCCTAGGGCTTCCACATGGCTAGATTTATGTATCAGAACTGACATACACAGTGTGAGTTGTTTTATTTGTGAAGACATTTATTTTGGTAGGAAGGATTTGGAAGAGTGTGAAACAAAGAAGGTTTGAAAACAGCAGAAAGACTTTGGTTGTGGGAGATGAAAAAAATCAATAAAAGGCATTGTTTATTAACCTTAAATTTATAGTCCATTCCTAGAGGTATAATTTTACTTACAGGAAGTATGCACACCCATTTGAGTCACTGAAATGGATACGATGTGGATTACTATACACATGCTTTTCTGTAGCTAGTGACAGTTTTAATTTTTAAGCATAGTAAATGTATTTTAGGTTCTGTAAACACTTGCTATTTTCATTATCTGAACAAGATGAATAGATCCAATGCATAATAATCTCTCTAGCCTAAGAGAGAGGGTAGTTACAGAAAAGTTGCCTTACCCAATTTAAATTTACATTTAGAGATCATAGCATTTTAAACAATTTTATGTTCAAAGTAAATCCAGGTACTGAAGGGAGATAGCCATATATAATGCAGTCTGCTTATTTGGGAGAAAAATCCCCTTTTGCTGAATGTTAGACTTCATTCTCCACAGCTTAAACCTGTTTAGCCCCACCAGAATAGAGACTATCCTAACCAATTCATGAAGGGTTAGCTCCTGTGACCTTGTAACAACCCCTATAAAATTATGGAATCACTATAGGAAAGAATTGAGTTAGAATTGACCTTTAGCCCCACACTTCCCCTACTTGCTGGAGCTTTGCTAATGGGAAAGGTGGCATCTGGAACTCCAGCAAGATTGCTGGCTTGCAGATTGTTTTGCACAACCTGGTTGTATGTTTTCATGACCTTCTAAGCCAACACTGGGGATGTCCCGAACAGCGTGTCCTCTAGTAACATGGCCATTTTATTAAAAAGATAAATAGCCCTTCTTTGTGCTTGGTGTAGAAATTGTTTTGATGCCTGGATACATTTTCTGCCAAATGTTTTAAAGTGACTTATGATTGTATGGATCACTGATTGTGGAGGACATAAGGATGGATGCTGTCAGATTGTAATAGTTTCTTCATGGGTTACAGGAAACAAAAGATTAGAATGTCAGAAGCAGGCAGAACCACCCTATTATTAAAAACAAAGACCATTACTCAAAAGTAATTTTAATTAAAATTGGCTCTGAAAAACAATATTTAAAGTGGCAGATGCCTTTACTAATAGCTAACAAGACTATCATAGACTGAGTGTGGTAGAGGGTTATTTGACCAGAGTTTCCAGCTCCTCAGTCCGCTGCTTATGCCCCTCTCTCAACTGTACCTAATTCTGCCTCACCTGCATGTGGTCTTCTTGGGAAATGCTA
This sequence comes from Mus pahari, assembly GCF_900095145.1. Taxonomy (NCBI): domain Eukaryota; kingdom Metazoa; phylum Chordata; class Mammalia; order Rodentia; family Muridae; genus Mus; species Mus pahari. The sequence continues at coordinate 77,144,298 of NC_034602.1, read as the reverse complement.
GAGTTAAAGGGGAAGTCCACCTTTTTTTTTCTTTTCTTTTTTTTTGACATGACACTCTTGTGTGTAAAATTTGTGCTTTGAGAATTGTGTCATCTAATTTTCAAAGAATATAAAAATTAAAAAAAGTTATAATGATGTGGTAAACAAGTTTACAATTTTGTGCTGCGCTCCATTCATCGCAATCCTGGGGTGCATGCAGTAGGTTGAATGCTGGTTGGACATGCTGAGGTGGGTAGAGGGTCCACTGAAGGGAGGACTCTATCTATGATACTTTCTTGAGCTTGCTTCAGTGAGGCAGCTAGAAAGAGTTGGAATGACTTCTTTAGTTTGTTGTTGGCTGTTCATGTCTCCCCATGAGTAGGCATGAAACAAGGAGAATGGAAATTACTGATCAATTATTGCTTCTCTGTTTTAGGAGCACCTCTTGTCTATGTATGCTTTATGATATTAAAGAAGAGGTAAGGCCTCAGCACAATTAGGTGTACTAATTAATATTGCAGTTGTGATGAAACACCAACACCAAGGTGCTGTCAGAAAATAATACAGGGATATTTCAGAATATCCTTCTTCCCCCTTTCCTGTCTCTCTTTGAAAAATTCTTTCCTTTGACCAATATTTTCCTGACTTTAGGAATTTACTAAGGTCTTTGAAGTTAATTAGTAAGTATTTCAGTAAAAGTTTCTTCGATATATGCTCACAAAGGGTTTGCTGCACAGTTTAAGATCTCATAACCACTCAATTAGTATGATTCCTCAAGCTGAATTTGTGATTTTTATGATTCTGAAGCCATATCTGACTTGGTTTTGCTACATCTGTAAGTGGTGGTGAAAGCGGATATCACAGTAGACATAGCCTCACAATGCTTCCATTATGAAGCGAGTGTAACAAAGCAGCATTGAAGATCAGGGAAACAGGAATATCTAACAGGAAGCTGGGTGAGATCAGTTTTCATCTTTGTGAATAGACCCAAGAAATTCCTGTGTATCTTGATTTTGCAATGAGATACAGGAATGTGTACATACCATGTGCTCTTCTTTGCAAAATTGCATCCTACCACTGAATACAGTTTTATTTTTATTTGGAAGTTGTATATTTAATTTGTCCAATCATAATGATGGGTGACCTTTAATTTTGCTTTTGAGCTTCCCATGATACAAAGACCAGGAATGTTAACTACAGAAGTTGGCAGGGATATTAGTACATCAGCTTGCTTAGACTTATGGTTTTGTGAAGAAGTGTTTGTCTACCTGGCCTTGGGACAGAGAGAGCAGATGAGGGCCAGGGGGTTTTATTGTATGAAAATCAGTGTGAGCGTGCTACAGAGTTTTGGTTTTGGACCAAGAATTTGAGTACTGACTTTGGATCGGCTTGAGTGAACATGTAGGCTCATCTTTAATGAGGAGCTTGTACTAAGTTACGTCATTTATCTGAGCCTCACTTAAGAGAAAATAGAACATGACTTGTAAAATTGTTGATACATCTAATATATTCATATCCGTCTAGAAATCTATGTCCTGCTGGGTGTGGTGGCACACGCCTTTAATCCCAGCACTTGGGATGCAGAGGCAGGAGAATTTCTGAGTTTGAGGCCAGCCTGGTCTACAGAGTGAGTTCCAGAACAGCCAGGGGTATACAGAGAAACCCTGTCATGAAAAAACAAACAAACAAACAAAGATGTCCTTTTTTTATCTTTTACTTTTTGTGTGTTTATTATCTGATCACCTTTAAACAGAGAACAGTATTCCAATAGCCGTTAGGTGTTGCTACTCAATTTGTGAATTTTTTATTAGTAGTAAATATTTACTAAGTGCTGTCTCTAAGTGCATGTTTCTCAGCATGCACTTAGAGGCAGAAAATGACAGTAGCTGATCTACAAATAGTCATGAGAGATTTTTTAAAAAAGTACAGTGTTAGGTGAGATTTAAGAGGGCATTTAATAGTTCAAGAGGGCTAGAGAACAAGATTCCAAAGTCTCAAACTGGATAGAAAAGAAGTTGACAGGCTTCTTGCAAATATGAGATTAGCCAGACTGTGTGACTGGTTCCAGCCATGCAGAAAGTGATAGTTAAAGTCTGAAAGGTAGTAGGGGGTAAAATGTANGAGCTGACATGGGGGATCAGAACAGAACAAAGAGAAGACAAAGAGAACTTGCCGAGACATTGTTCTAGTTGTTGACTTTTCACTTAGATGAGGAAATAGAAGTAATAAATGATCATTAAAGAAGAGGAATTAATAAATGGTAGCAAAACCAGGCTCTAGATGTGGCTAGCAAACAAGATATGCATGCACTCAATGAGTTAGANACTAAATTTAAAAGTATAACCTTTGCTGTTTTTTAGTTGACACATAATTACATATGCCGTCCTCTTTGCTTCCTCTGTCATTCTGTGTGCGGTCATCACTGTATGATCTCTACAGTGTCATTGGTGCTTAGTCTGCTTGCTTTCTTCCAACTTATGGGCTTAAAACCCATTCTTTTCTCATTAAAAATGCTCCTAAAGCATCTCCTTAGACATTATTCCCAACAACTGCATTGCCTCAAGGTGTCAACTTGAAATAGTAAATCTGCTTACCCCAGTATATTGTTTACTAAAAAATCACTAGGAATTGAAAATCTCAAAAACTGGTAAATTTGCTTGTCTACTGTCTGAAGTGTGGCTGAAGTCTTGATCAGATGTGTAGGAGAGATGTGTAGGCAGTTCAAAATGATGATGCCTATAGCTTCCAGATAGGAAGGAACCGAGCTCTACCCTTATCTTGATTTCAGCCATGGGAACTAAAGAAGCACTAATTCATGCCATGGTAGAGATATCGGACCTCTTCAATTATGAGGTATAGCAAGACTTATAAAGGGCTAAGTTTGTTATATTATCATACCATGTGAAAAAATATAACAGAAATTAAAGGGGGATTTCAACCTTAACACATCCAAATGCAGAACTTAGCATATTCTGAATCATTGTTTCCTGAAGTGGAAATTTAAGGTTCTTTGGAAAGTTGGTTGGATGGTCTTTTGCTGGGACAAAGGCATGAAGGAACAATTTTTTAAAAGTGAATACAGGTGTGGAAAGGTAAGACAAACTTGGAAGGAATGTTTTGCTGAAGTAGATACAGGAGAGAGGATGTTCTGCTAATATAAACCACTGTCAATGGAGTGGTGGAGGCTGAGCTTGGCTTGCTGGTACAGATAGCAGTACAATGCTTGTGGGTCTCGTGTCTTCATTGATCTTTGCTTCCTTGAGAGAGCACAGCCAAGAGCTTTTCCTGGTGTTCCTATTGGTCCCTCCTGAGAACTCTAGTCGAGGCTGAGGCCTGCCTGTGTTTACTAGTTCATGTCACCACTGCTGCTAACCTGACTCTATGGAGCTGGACGGCTGTTGTATATGTAAGGTGTTTTCAAGTGGACTGAGCTGCTGCTATCTGCTAGCCTGTTAAGTGAACTGCCAATTTCCAGACAGCACAGACTGGAATTGCTCCAAAGAACCTTTCTTTCTATTTTTTTTTTTAAGGACTACTGCACATAAATTTATTTTTGGAATATAATTTCAGTATGTTTATTTATTTATTTTAAAAATTTATTTATTATTATTTTCTTCATTTACATTTCAAATGCTATCCTGAAAGTCTCTATACCCCCCCCCC
>NC_034602.1:76961645-76965175 GCF_900095145.1 Mus pahari | reverse complement strand
GTTGAAGGGCTTTGCAACCCCATAGGAAGAACAACAATATCAACCAACCAGATCCTCAGAATTTCCAAGGACTAAGCCACCAACAAAGGGGTACACATGACTCCAGCAGCATATGTAGCAGAGGATGATCTTGTCATGCATCAATAGAAGTAGAGGTCCTTGGTCCTATGAAGGCCCAATAGACTCCCCAGGATAGGAGAATCGAGGATGGAGAAGTGAGAGTGTGTGGGTTGGTGGAGGAAAACCCACATAGAGACAGGGTGTGGGAGGATGTGATAGGGTGTTTCCAGCAGGGAGGGAAACTGGGAAAGGGGAATAACATTTGAAATATAAACAAGAAAATACCCAATTAAAAAACGTTATGTGGGAAGTACAAACATTTACAAAGTTGAATTTTCCTATAATTGTAGGAGAGTATTTAGTAAAAGAAAATGAGAAAGAACATCAAATTCACAATTGAATACACGTTGCTCTATTGCTAAATAATACCCAGTCATTTTTCTGTCTCTCTTTGCCTCTCTCCTTCTCTCTCCCTCTTTCAGGGTTCCATGCTATTAACATACCTAGTTTCTAAAATAAATGTGTCCTCTGCTTAGATTACCTGGGCTTCAGTTTTAAGGTTTAACCTAAAATAATGAAGCTCTACTATAAGTTTGCACATGCAGCTTTCTACAAATCTGGTTTCATGCATTATTCTCACATTTCATAAAGCTGACTTAGCATAGCCATTTGTGTTTAGTGCTGAGAGTGAACCCAGAATATTGTACTTCCAGTGGACCTAATGATTTTGTGTATTTTGAGATCGCTTTTCCTGTTTTAAATTTGGAGCAGTGTGCCAATATGTTACTCACGCTGAACCTCTATAGTCTAGAAGAGTGGTTCTCAATTTTCCTAGTGTTGAGGGCTTTTCATATACATCCTTAAGTTTTGATGACATGCAAACATAAGTTATTTTTCATACTTCATAACTGTTATAAATCATAGTGTAAATATGTAATATGCAGGATATCTGATATGTGACTACATGTGATCTTAACCCTTAGGTTGACAACCACTAGACAGGTGGCCTTGGAACTAACAGTGTCTTCTGAGTGGCCATGACTGCAGCTAAAGGATTTCAAAGAATCCAAATTCAAACAAACACACATATACTCAAGCATACACAAACTACTTGGTGTTTGTTTTGAGATTTTCACTAAAGTACTGGGAAAATAAACAGGTCAAACACATAGCAAACAAAATCCAAACCAGACCAAATCCAAGCAAACAAACCCAAACAAAACTGAAAGGAACAAAAAGTTTACAAAATGCCATTCAGTTAGTTTTGTGTTGTCAAATGACTTCTGGGGATGGAGCCCACGCTGAAGTGTGGCTCTCACACACAGTGAGACTCTTATGGAGAAATTACCAATCATGCATTAATAGCAAATAGCTTCCTGGTAGTGATGGAAGCCCAGGCACACTCCCTATTTCAGTGCAAGTAGATCATTGCGCTTAAACCATTGTAGGCATTGCATGTGTTTCCTTGAGTTCATGTGTATCAGCCTTAATGTATAGAGAAGACCCTGTTTTCTTGGAATCACCAATCTCCTCTGGATGTTACAGTCTTTCTGCATGGGTGTGATGGGAGGGCTTTGATGAAGACACCCCACTTAGGACTGAGTGCTCCAAAGTTCTTTGCGCATTGTTCTGTTGTAGGTCTATGTTCAAATCTACAGTAAGTGGAAGACTTTGTCATGAGAACTGAGTGAGGTACTTTTATATTGATATATCAGTATGTTCTTTTTATCAGTTTGTTTATAGCAATGTTCTTATGTGAGAATATTGGTATTGAATTTTTTCATTGGATCGTGACTCATCTAATCACAGATACTAGACTACTTCAGCAGTGTCAGGTATGGGTTCTATCTAATAAGTGGGCCTTAATTTAGTCAAACAGTCGTTCCTTACTCCCTAAGTTTTGTGCCACAATGACTCCTATATTTCTTGCACACAAATCTCTCTTATTGTTCAACAAACCAAAAAGAGAGCAGTACATGACCACAAAGAGATAAAGGATCACTAATTCATGGCTTTCAAAGCTTGGAATTAATATTCTGTAGACTAATTCTTTTATAGAGCTGTTGTCCCTCATCACAGGTAATCAATAGGACAGTAGAATCATGTCATTGCTTTGATAGAAACTCATGTAGTAGGTGATAATATTCTCCTAATATAGTTAGATTAGCACACTTAGAAACTACAATGCAGTGACATTTGATATTTGATAACACTTGCCCTGTGGTCAGATATTTATTTGTGTTGATATGTAGAAAGAAAACTGTTATTTTCATTTGGAGATTCATTGAAATGTTATTATTTTGCATTATTCATACATATTTATTAGTTTCTTGGTTAATGTTTTCCTAAATATTCATCATGCTTTACAAGTAACAGAATTCTTCCAATTCAGTGGAAGAATGAAAGATCCCATTGCCTGGAATATACATATTGGCCTTGTAAGATGTGGATAGGGGTAGAGCTGGCAGATCAACGACAACCTACACCTCTGATGTGTTCACCAGAATTGGTGCAAAATCCCCACACTGAAAAGTTCTAATGACCTTGTAATGTCCCAGCACCCAAAGCTAGCAGGACAATGAAATCAGGTAAAAATTCATATTATCAACAAAGTATAATCGTAGTAATTATTTATGAGTACCATCTTTCCTTCCTCTTAAATGTTATAAGGAAAATTCTCCGTGATGTTCAGACCAGAAGTAGATCACTTTATATCAATCAGGAAAGTGGTCATATAGTATTACCTCAAAATCTTAAGATTATGAATATAAACAAGCATACACTTTCTCTTTTAACCTGCTATATAAATCAAACTATTTTACTTCTCTCAATGTCTCTCTTTTCCAACATTTCTGGATTTATCCTAAATTTAGTTTAAATTTTTTTGAAAATTTCATAATTAGCATTAGAGCTATAGCACAACAATCCCTTTCCCTCTCCTTTCTAATGCCTGCTTCCATGCTTCTCTGTTCAGGACTTCTTCTGCTTATTATTGTTTAAAGTATACACATGTGCCTATGAACATCAGTGCATATATCTATATCTATATCCAAACATACACACAAACAATAGGAACATGTGGAACACTATGAAAAGTCTTAAGTTCATGCACAAGCTTCGAAGGTAATTTACTGTAATGTATCTACAAAATCCAATGAAATACACATTGACTGCTAGAATACCTTTAAAGAAAATTATCCACAGAACAAATAGTACCAAATTTTATTTAAGTAATTCTTGAAAATATTGCAATAAGTAAAGAAATCATGTTTGCCATAATCATAAAAAATTTATACAGACCTATAAGAAGTTACCATTTTCTTTCCATGATTTTAAAAACATATACCTGTTTTAGACTATGATATCTTTGAAGGTGTCTTAGTCAGGGTTTCTATTCCTGCACAAACATCATGACCAAGAAGCAAGTTGGGGAGGAAAGGGTTTATTTGGCTTACATTTCCAAACTGCTG
>NC_034602.1:76956496-76960995 GCF_900095145.1 Mus pahari | reverse complement strand
AAGGGAGGAGAGCAACCTACACACTTACTCATCTAGGATGTCTATGAATCACATCAGTGATTACCATGGCATTGTAACTCTGCAGGTGCAACAGTGTTACAAGTGTCTTAGTAACCAAGATGTTTGATGGATTTGAGGCCCATTCAACAACAGTCAATCATGCCTGGGTCTGTAACTGTGGACTAACCAAGGCTACAGAATTCAGAATTTTGGAGGAAAACCTATAACTATCACTTTAGCAAGACACAGTAACCCCCAACACTATGCTTAATATATCTTTGTCTACTCACAGGTCAGTGACACTGTCACCCCTCATCAAAATAGTTCCTTTTGGACTGATGAAGAACATTACAGAAAACTGAACTGAACCACAGTGTACAGAACAAGAGCGTGTGTGTCGCCCAGTCACATCTGAAGTCTAAGAAGCACAGCTCTATAGTAAGACTCAGGGATCATTGCAGAAGGTGGGAATGAAAGAATGGAAGGGACAGAATAACAGGATGTTTCTGTGAGGTTACGTTTGTCATAAACATCAGAGAAGCTACAATCATGAATCCTCTTCAACGTGGCCATCTAATCAGGATCTGGGAACGAATGACTTCACTAGCCATGTCAGCATGGAAGGTGGAAAGCTCATGAAGCCTCCATCCTAGACAAAGAACTACAGACAACTAAGGAGTGCTGAGAGGGGGCAAATTGTTTTGTTCAGGGAAGAGCAATCCAAAACAGTCACCCCTGAGTTCATGTATATGCAAGTTTTATTACCCAGACTGAGGAGGTTGTATTTATATACATTGGAATACATGTTACAACAGCTAATCAGAAATGAGGCCATGAATTTTATAGAGATTAAAGAAGGGAATTTGGGAAGCTCTGGCAAGAGTTAAGGGAAGTGTGAAAATGAGGTTATTATAATTGTGAAAAATCAAATTTACCATTTAGTGTGGTCTACTAAGAATTTGAAATGTTTCTTAGAAGACATGAAAATCAGTTTGGTTGGTCCTCAGAATATTGGACATAGTACTACCTGAGGACCCAGGTATACCAGTAGTGGGCCAATACCCAGAAGATGCTGCAGCATGTAATAAGAACAAAAGCTCCACTATGTTCATAGCAGCCTTATTTATAAGATGTCTTTCAGCAAAGGAATGGATACAGAAAATGTGGTACATTTACACAATGAAGTACAACTCAGCTATTAAAAATGAATTCATGAAAATCTTGGTCAAATGGATAGAAGAAAATATCATCCTAAGTGAGGTAACCCAATTGACAAAGAACACACATGGTATGCACTCACTGGTAAGTGGATATAAGCCCCAAAGCTCCAAATACCCAAGATACAATTCACAGACCATATGCATCTCAAGAAGAAGGAAGACCAAAGTGTGGGTGCTTCGGTCCTTCTTAGAAGGACAACAAAATATAGGAGTAAATATGGAGATAAAGTATAGAGCAGAAATTGAAGGAAAGGCCATCGAGAGACTTCCTCATCTAGGGATCCATCCCACATAAGGTTACCAAATCCAGACATTATTGTGGATGCAAGGAAGTGCATGGTGAAAGGAGCCTGATATAGCTGTCTCCTGAGAGGCCCTGCCAGAGCCTTACAAATACAGAGATGGATGCTTGCAGCCAACCATTGGACTGAGTGCTGGGTCCCCAAATGAAGAGTTAGAGAAAGGACTGAAGGAGGTGAAGGGCTTCGTAACCCCATAGGAAGAACAACAATATCAACCAACCAGATCCCCAGAATTTCCAAGGACTAAGCCATCAACAAAGGGGTACACATGACTCCAGCAGCATATGTAGCAGAGGATGATCTTGTCATGCATCAATAGAAGTAGAGGTCCTTGGTCCTATGAAGGCCCAATAGACTCCCCAGGATAGGAGAATCGAGGGTGGAGAGGTGAGAGTGTGTGGGTTGGTGGAGGAAAACCCTCATAGAGACAGGGTGTGGGAGGATGTGATAGGGTGTTTCCAGAAGGGAGGGAAACTGGGAAAGGGGATAAATATAAACAAGAAAATACCCAATAAAACATGCTATGTGGGAAGTACAAACATTTACAAAGTTGAATTTTCTTATGATTGTAGGAGAGTATTTAGTAAGGAAAATGAGAAAGAACATTAAAATCACAATTGATTACACATTGCTCTATTGCTAAATGATACCCAGTCATTTTTCTCTGTCTCTCTTTGCCTCTCTCCTTCTCTCTCCCTCTTTCAGGGTTCCATGCTACTAACATACCTTGTTTAAAATAAATCCAGGTACTGAATGAGGTAACCATATGCAATGAAATCTGCTTATTTGGGAGAAAATCCCCTTCTGCTGAATGTTAGACTTCATTCTCCAACAGCTTAAACCTGTTTAGCCCCACCAGAATAGAGACTATCCTAACCAACTCATGAAGGTTTAGCTCCTGTGACCTTGTAACAACCTCTATAAAATGATGGAATCACTATAGGAAAGAATTGAGTTAGAATTGACCTTTAGCCCCACACTTCCCCAGACTTGGGGAAGGTGGCATCTGGAACTCCAGCAAGGTAGCTGACTTGAAGATTGTTTTGCAAAACTTGGTTGTGTGATTTCATGACCTTCTAAGCCAACCTTGAGGATGTCCCAAACAGTGTGTCCTCTAGTAACATGGGCATTTTATTAAAAAGATAAACAACCCTTCTTTGTGCTTGGTTTAGAAATTGATTTGATGCCTGGATACATTTTCTGCCAAATGTTTTAAAGTGACTTATGATGGTATGGATTACTGATTGTGGAGGACATAAGGATGGACACTGTCAGATTGAAATAGTTTCTTCATGGCTCACAGGAAACAAAAGATTAGAATGTCAGAAGCAGGCAGAACCATACTTTTATTAAAAACAAAGACCGTTAATCAAAAGTAATTTTAATTAAAATTGACTCTGAAAGTACAGTATTTAAAGTGGCAGCTGCCTTTAGTCAAAGGAAATTCAAGCTGTTGATAAAGCCAAACTGTTGTTAGTGAATATGATCAGTTAGTAGATAACTTTTTTCGCTCATAAGTCTGAATCAACATCAAGTGAAACTTGATCCTCTAGGCAGAATTTTTCCAGAATAATTTTAACAGAGCTTTGATTATTAATAGCTAACAAGACAATCATAGACTGAGTGTGGGGGAGGGTCATTTGACCAGAGATTCCAGGTCCTCAACCCTCTGCTTATGCCCCTCTCTCAGCTGTACATAATTCTGCGCCAGCTGCATGTGGGCTTCTTGAGAAGTGATAGAGTTAAAGGGGAAGTCTACCTTTTTTTTTTGACACAACACTCTTCTGTGTAAAATTCATGCTTTGAGAATTGTGTCATCTAATTATAAAAAAATAAAAAAATAAAAATGTTATAATTATCTGTTAAGCAAGTTTACAATTTTGTGCTGAGCTCCATTCATCGCAATCCTGGGGTGCATGCAGTAGGTTGAATGCTGGTTGGAAATGTGGAGGTGGTTAGAAGGTCCACTGAAGGGAGGATGCTATCCATGCGGCTTTTGGGTGCTTGCTTCATGAGGCAGCTAGAATGAGTTGGAATGACTGCTTTAGTTTGTTGTTGGCCGTTCATGTCTCCCCAGGAGTAGGCATGAAAAAAGCAGAATGGAAATTACTGATCAATTATTGCTTCTCTGTTTTAGGAGCACCTCTTGTCTATGTATGCTTTATGATATTAAAGAAGAGGTAAGGCCCCAGTACAATTAGGTGTACTAATTAATATTGCAGTTGTGATGAAACACCAACACCAAGGTGCTGTCAGAAAATAATACAGGGATATTTCAGAATATCCTTCTTCCCCCTTTCCTGTCTCTCTTTGAAAAATTCTTTCCTTTGACCAATATTTTCCTGACTTTAGGAATTTGCTATCTTTGAAGTTAATTAGTAAGTATTTCTGTAAGAGTTTCTTTGGCAGATGCTCGCAAAGGATGTTCTGGACACTTAAAAATTCCATAACCACTCAATCAGTATGATTCCTCAAGCTACAGTCATGATTGGGGTGTGTGGGAGATATTCTGAAGCCACATCTGACTTGGTTTTGCTACCTCTGTAACTGGTGGTGAAAGCGGATATCACAGTAGACATAGCCTCACAATGCTTCCATTATGAAGTGAGCGTAACAAGGCAGCACTGAGGATCAGGGAAACATGAATATCTGACAGGAAGCTAAGCGAGATCAGTTTTTATCTTTGTGAATAGATCCAATAAATTCGTGTGTACTTTGATTTTGCAATGAGATACAGTAATAGGCACACACAATGTGCTCTTCTTTGTGAAATTCCATTCCATCACTGAATACAGATTTTTTTTTTTTACTTTTTTTATTATTATTATTTTCTTTATGTACATTTCAAATGCTATCCTGAAAGTTCCCTATACATCCCCCTACCCCTGCTCCCCTACCCACCCACTCCCACTACTTGGCCCTGGCATTCCCCTGTGCTGGGTCATATAAAGTTTACAAGACCAAGGGGCCTCTCTTC
>NC_034602.1:76914194-76956485 GCF_900095145.1 Mus pahari | reverse complement strand
GTTGTGCCCATGTTCTCTATGGACTCTTTTGCAGCTGAGGTTCTCTAAAGGATAAAGAACATTACAGAAAACTGAAATAGATCACAGTGCAGAGAACAAGAGCCTGTGTGTCATCCAGTCACCTCTGAAGCCTAAGCAGCACAGCTCTGTACTAAGACTCAAGGATAATTGCAGAATATGGGGATGAAAGAATGTAAGTGGAAGAGGAACAGGATGCTTTCTGTGTGATTTGGCTTCTTAGAAACATCAGAGAAGCTATAGTCATGAAGCCTAATCAACATGGCCATCTAATCAGGGTCTGGGAAAGAATAATGTCACTAGCCTCAGTAGCATGGAAGGTGGAAAGCTCATGAATCCTCAATCCTAGAAAAAGAACTACAGACAAGAAAGAAGTGCTGAGAGTGGGCAAATTGTTTTGTTCAGGGAAGAGACTCCCAATTGGATAAGCAATCTAAAACAGTCATTCTTGAGTTCATGCATATAAAATTTATATATTAAAGAGACTGAGGAGGTTTATTTGTGTGTGTGTGTGTGTGTGTGTGTGTGTGTGTGTGTGTGTGTGTGTTTCTGAGACAGGTTTTCACTGTGTAGCCCTGACTTTCCTGGAACTCACATTGTAGACCAGGCTGGCCTTGAACTCAGAAATCTTCCTGCCTCTGCCTCCCAAGTGCTGGGATTAAAGGCATGCACTACCACTGCTCAGCCGGAGGTTGTATTTATATACATTAGAATACATGTTACAGCAGCTAATCAGGAATGAGGCCATGAATTTTACAGAGAGCAAAGAAGAGAATTTGGGAAGCTCTGGCAAGAGATAAGGGAAGTGTGAAAATGAGGTGATTATAATTGTGAAAAATCAAATTTACCATTTAGTGTGGTCTACTAAGAATTTGAAATGTTTCTTAGAAGATATGGAAATCAGTTTGGTATTTCCTCAGAATATTGATTGTAATAGTACCTGAGGACCCAGGTAAACCACTAGTGGGCCAATACCCAGAAGATCCTCCAACATGTACTAAGGACAGAAGCTCCACTATATTCATAGCAGCCTTATTTATAACAGCCAGGAGCTGGAGAGAACCTAGATGTCCTTCAGCAGAGGAATGGATACAGAAAATGTGGCACATTTACACAATGAAGTACTACTCAGCTAGTAAAAATGATGAATTCATGAAATTCTTAGGCAAATAGATAGAAGTAGAAAACATGATCCTGAGTGAGGTAACCCAATCGACAAAGAACACACATGGTATGCACTCATTGCTAAGTGGATATTAGCCCAAATGCTCCAAATACTCAAGATACAATTCACAGACTACATGCCTCTCAAGAAGAAGGAAGACCAAAGTGTGGGTGCTTCAGTCCTTCTTAGAAGGACAACAAAATGCAGAAGTAAATATGGAGATAAAGTATAGAGCAGAGATTGAAGGAAAGGCCATACAGAGACTGCCCCATCTGGGGATCCACCCCATATAAGGAATGAATTCACCGTCTAGCCCATGTAGCCGGTACATTCACTGATGAGTTCAGAGAATTTCTCCACTGTTTGTTTAGGGACCTGACTTTCGTTTTACTCTGTCACTGTATGTTACTTCATTTACCTAGCACACTTCATTTAGAAAAAGACCACATCTCTGTCCAGTCACCCAACACCATCCCAGAGATTTTCACACACTCCTCAATTTGGTTTTGCATGCTCTCAGCATCTCTCATCTTTCCTGATTTTTATTTGAAACATTATAATGACTTTTCAAAACACCTGGACTCATAGTCTCCTTTTGCTTCTCTCACAGCTAACGTGCACAGAGATTAAAGACACTCCTCAGAAGATGAACATCCATTATCATCATTCCTTACCTTAAAGCTCCTGCTCCCCAGGATCTTCATACTGCCTGCTTTTACTTTGATCTTGTTCCCTCTTTGCATCTCTGTAGTAAAGGTCAGGCATGTATGCCCTGTTCACTACTCATGGCTCCTCTGTTTGTCTTTTCTCCCAACATGCCATATAACTTTCATTCATATTACTGGTGAATTATTATTTCACAACACATCTGTTACTAATATTCTCTCTATCTTATTAGTTCATTGATTTATGGCAACCATGAGATACAAGGTGTTCCATGTTAACTGTTGATCACTGCATGCAGGTTTATTCAGAATTTTATTAATTATCTAGGAATAATGTGTAAAGAATAATTCACATTTTTTTGATGAAACTTAATAGCAAGCTGGATATTTCTGTGTTTCCCTTTGGACATCATGATATTGATCTGAATATTATGCACTTGCAAGCTTTCTTGGGTATACCTGTTATTATTCTCATGCTTTATTACAATCTTTGTAACTGTTAAATTAAAATAGATTTTCAAAGTGGGAATTAAAGAACTTGATTGACATTTTCTCAGTAATTTGCAGCTTGTATATATTAGGAAATACAGAAAAGTAAAGTTAAATACTCTGACGTAACTGTTAATAAGAGAAGATGAAGGTTTCTTGTAGGGACAATTGATACTCATCAGGAAGCATCCTATAAGAACCCAGAGGCCAAAACCAAATACAGTGGCTTCATCTTAGGTAGCTTCTGATAGAGTACAATGGCTGCTTAGCATTATTATTATTATTATTATTATTATTATTTTTTTGAGACAGGGTTTCTCTGTGTAGTTTTGGCTGTCCTGGAACTCACTCTGTAGACCAGGGTGGCCTCAAACTCAGAAATCTGCTTGCTTCTGCCTCCCAAGTGCTGGGATTAAAGGCGTGTGCCACCACGCCCGATCGCATTATTTTTTTTTAAAATGGTGTTATTTGTAACATGTTCTAACACCTGGTGTATATGTAGTACAGTGTGTCTTAAAATAATTTCCTGATTCATATCTTGGAGTTAGTATAAGTGGCATAATATTGTTCAGCTCCTAACCTTTGACTCTTAAATGTTAGGGCTATTTACCTTTTTGAGTTGTGAACTGATGAGGGAAAAATGCCTTGAAGAGTCTGAGCAACAGAAGACTTTAAAGAGAGCTTTTGGCTTAACAGGAGTTATTTTGAAATTGACTCTTTTCATTTGCATAATTCATTTTTCTTTCTTTAGAGACTTGGAGTTCATTTCACAGAACTTGTCACTTGTTTGGTTAGAGTCACACTAAAATATTTTTTATTGTTTGTGACTGCTGTGAAGGGAGTCATTTCCCTAATTTCTTTCTCAGCCCTTTTATCCTTTGAGTAGAGGAAGGCTACTGATTTGAGTTAAATTTATATTCAGCCACTTTACTGAGTTGTTTATCAGATTTAGGAGTTCTATAGTGGAAATCTTGGGGTCACTTAAGTATACTATCTTATCATCTGCAAATATAGTGATATTTTGATGTTTTCCTATCCAATTTATATCCCTTTGGCCTCCTTTTTTCTTTACTTGCTCTAACTAGAACTTTGAATACTATATTGTATAGATAGGGAGAGAGTGGGCAGCCTTTCTTAGTCACTGATTTA
This sequence comes from Mus pahari, assembly GCF_900095145.1. Taxonomy (NCBI): domain Eukaryota; kingdom Metazoa; phylum Chordata; class Mammalia; order Rodentia; family Muridae; genus Mus; species Mus pahari. The sequence goes on along the minus strand of NC_034602.1, from coordinate 76,952,999 downwards.
ATGTGATGTTGCCTACTGGTTTGCTGTATATTGCTTTTACTATTTTTAGGTATGGCCCTAGAATTCCTGATCTATCCAAAACCTTTACCTTGAAGGGGTGTTGAATTATGTCAAATGCTTTTTTAGCATCTAATGAGATGATCGTCCTTCCCCTTTCTTTTAGTTTGTTTATATAGTGGAATGTGTTGATGGATTTCCATATATTGAACCATCCCTGCATCCCTGGGATGAAGTCTACTTGATCATAGTGAATGTTCATTTTGAAGTGGGTTCTGATGGTGCCATGTATCCTTTGTTTCTGTTGCTTATGTTCGTTCTTGTACTTGCCTCTTGCCATCTGATTATCTCTGGTGTTAGCTGGTTTTGCTGTCTCTGATTGTGTCTTGTCCCCCTTGTAAGTCTGTGTTTCAGCACTCCTGGGATACTAGCTCTATCTAGGCAGAATTTGGGTATGGAGAGCTGTGGCACAGGGTCAACTCTGGGCCACAGATGGAAACTAGAAGGATCCTGTCCCTGACTGTTCCTTGGTACCTGTGTCCTGATAGTTCTGGGTGTGTCCCTCTTGGGCCAGGAATTTTATCAGATATGGTGGTCTCACTTGTGTTCTCAGGTGTGTCAAGACGCCTGGGAGACCAGCTCTATCATGGCACATTGAACAAGGGGGCAATCACACTTGGGACTTGGTCTTTGTCACTGCCCTATGCTAGAGAAGTTAGGATTTTTTTTTTTTAGGTGAACATAACCATCACTTTATTAAGCCATAGTGATCCCAAGCTATATGCTTAATAGTTATTCATCTACACAAAGGTCAGTGAAGTTCTTACTCCTCACAAAACATTTTTTTTGGTTTAGTCTTGGTTGTCCTGGAACTCACTCTGTAAACTAGGCTGGCCTTGAATGCAGAAATCTTCCTGCTTCTGCCTCCCAAGTCCTGGGATTAAAGGTGTGTTCCACCACTGCCTGGCTAACATTTCCCTTTTTAACTGATGGAGAACATTAGAGAAATCTGAAATAGATCACAGTGCAGAGACCAAGAGCATGTGTGTTATCCAGTCACCCCTGAAACCTAAGCAGCACAGCTCTATACCTAAGATTCAGGAGGGATCATTACCGAAGATGAAGATGACAGACTGTAAGTGCCAGAGGAAGATGACGATTTCTGTGGGAATGGGTTTCTTTTTCTTTTCTTCTTCTTTTTTTTTCATTGTCAACTTGCCTTTTAGGTTTTGTTCCTGGTCACTACTATCTCTTACCTGGGAAACTTACCCTTATCATTACTCTTAGCTCCATACCTCCCAATTTGTGTGGTCTTTGGGATATTGTTACTTGTACCAGTTGGAGTACTATCTATAGAAGTTGGACTGATGTTATCTGAAGCATATGGGGTATTGCTTTCTGCCTCAGTTGGAACAGTGTTGTCTTTGTTAGTTGAGATAGTCTCGGCTGCCACACCATTTGTGGAAGTATCAGTATTTGCTGACAGCAGCATCAGAAGTGGTTGTGATGGCAACCATAGTTGAAGGAGCTGAAGTGACTTCCATTTTGTCAGTGTGGCTTGCAGTGCTGGCTTCTTCGGTTATTAGGATAAGAGGAGTCAGAACTGAAGTGGAGGGCTACAGGGTATTTAAGACAAGAACCTAAGACTGAATGACAAGGATTCATGTTTCTAAGAGAACAGGAAGCAGGTAGTGGCTTTGGCCATGTACTTAGAGTGTTTAGAGTTCTTAGATGCTTTAGAGTTTGCTTTCCCATAGATATAGGTTTTTCATGAGGTTTGGATTTAGATAGTTTAATTTGCTCTTCAGAAACATGAGTAGTCTTCTGAGTGAGAATACAAACAGAAGAAAACAAAAGTCAATTACATTCCAATATATGACCCATCTCATTTGGACCTTCTTGGGATATGCTTATTCTTTATAGTTGACACTTTTTGTGAAAGTTTGTTTGAAGCAATATAGTCTCTTGGTAATTTTGAGGGACTGTTCCTAGAGTTTCTGTGTGTGCTATGAATTGTACATATTTAAGTACTCCATTTAAAATGATGTATGATTTTCTTTTAACTTCTATAGATTTTTATACACTTTGAATAAACATTGGATTGCTCAGCACACATGTAATATATATTTTGAATCTTTTGCCTACCAGGTTGGTTTAATTCATGGATGTAGAATCCTCTTTGAGTTAAATATAATGATGACACCTTACCACTTAATTGACAGGAAATGCTGTATGTATATATACACCACCATGTTCTGTGATTTATAATTATTTGATGGGTGACACTCAGGGGACATCTTATCATCTTTTCATCTTCTTTCATGATTGTACATTACAGTTGTATTTCCCTGATAACCAGTTTGTCTCCAGGGGCAAGGTTAGGTTTCTGGAAGGATTAATTGTATGCAAATACCACAGTAGAAGGTACAGTAGTCATAATGACTGCAAGTGTATGCTTTTTATTGCTTCCCAGCTCTTCATTTTCATTTTGTGTAATGCTTGTGTAAAGGTTGTTTCCTTTAAAGATCATTTCTCCCAAAATTCCACAGTGCTTTGGTTTATTTTATTCTGACTTCAATATCATATAGTATTTTCCATCATGTCCAAAAATTAATGGGGAGATTCGGGAGAGGAGGTTGATTTATTAAGGTTTTGGCAGGTGCTATTGTTTGGCTTTTACGATCAGAGGGGATAGAGGAGTAGGGTGGCTTGGAGGTCTAGGACATGGAGGAAGTGTCTTCTAAGGATAATGAAACTCGAATGGAGGAAGAGGTGGTGGCTGATATAATCCTGGACCAAAGGGTGGAGGGGGTCATTGACCATAGGGTAGAAGATGAAGACAAGGATTAGGAGGAGGAGGCAGAAAAGGAGGAAGAGGTGGAGGAGGAGGAGGAAGAGAATGGGAGCAGGATTTGAAGGAGCTAGTGTTCCGTTACAATCAGGTTTTCCTTTGGGGCCACTTTGACACTCACCAGATTGTGGGAGAAAGACAAAAAAAATTTAATTTAGATATTTCACAGAAAATTGTTAGCACATACACTTTCTGAGCAAGTTGTAACTTTACTTGGCTTCTAAAAGACATACTCTCCCAAAATATTTGCTGGTATAACTGTGTTATAACTGTGTTCTTCTAAAAAATTCTATAATACTGGAAGCATAAGAAGTTAGACATTTCATGTTGAAGAAAATGTTCTTTTGACTTATAGTAAAGGGTCTTTGTACTGGAGAGAAGTGTGTAACAACTAGGCTATATGGGATCAGAGTGGCCTCTTGCTCAAGACCTGCAAAATGATAGTCTCTTTTATGGATTTCCAAATTGTTGGACTGCCATCAGCAATCGAGGAGTGTTCCCCTGGCTCCACATGCTTTCCAGCAGGAGTTTTCGATCTTAACCATTCTGATAGGTGAAGAAGAGAATTTCAGAGTGGTTTTGATTGGTAATTCCATGATGGCTAATGATTTTGAGCATTTCTTTCTTGTTTTTTGTCCATTTGAAATTCTTCTCTTAAGAATTTTCTGTTTAGCATTTTGTGGTTGTTCTTTATATATTTTGGAAATTATCTTTCTGTCATGTGGCTGCCATTTTGTACTATTGATGGTGTCCTTAGCCTTACAGAATCTTTTCAGTTTCATGACGTTCCATTTATTAACTGTTGGTCTTCCTGCCTGCTCTATTCGTGTTCTGTTTTGGAGGGAGTCTCCTATGCCAATGTGCTCAATGCTCTTTACTACTATCTCTTCTGTTAGATTCAGTGCATCTTGTTTTATGTTGTGGTGTTTGATCCCTTTGCACTTGAGTTTTATGCAAGGTGATAGATCTTTTGGCATTCTTCTCCATGCAGGCATCTAGATAGACCAACACAATTCTTGAAGATGCTTTCTTTTTTCCATTGCGCAAATCTGTCATTGTCTTAGTTAGGGTTTTACTGCTGTGAATAGACTCAATGACCAACGCAACTATTTTAAGGACAACATTTAACTGGTGCTGCCTTACAGATTCAGAAGTTTATTCCATTATTCTCAAAGCAGGAACATGACAGAACCCAGGCAGGCAGGGTAAAGGTAGATCTGAGAGTTCCACATCTTCATCTGAAGGCTGCTAGTGGAAGACTAACTTCTAGACAGCTAGGGTGAAGGTCTTTATCCCACACCTATAGGGACACACCTACTCCAACAAGGCTCTACCTCCTAGTAATGCCACTCCCTGTGTCAAGCATATAATAATCATCATAGGAATCTTTATCAAATTCAGATATCCTTAGATCTATGGTATTGTGTCTGGATCTTCTATTGAATCCCACTGATCTAACTATCAGTTTTGATGCTCATACCATGCATTTTTTACAACTAGTATTCTGTAGTGCATCTTGAAATCTTAAAGTTCCTTTTTTAATCGGATATTTTATGTATTTACATTTCAAATGTTATCCCCTTTCCTGGTTTCCCCTCCCCCTGCCTCTATGAGGATGCACTCCCTTCCAACCACCCACTCCCATCTCACTGCCCTGGCATTCCCCTACACTGGGGAATTGAGGCTTTACAGGACCAAAGGCTGCTCCTCCTGTTCTTGCCATACAGTACCATCCTCTTCTACATATGTAGCCGAGCAAGCTATGGTTCCCTCCATGTGTTCTCTTTGGTTAGTGGTTTAGACACTGAAAGCTCTGATTGGTTGATATTGTTCTTTTGATGGGGTTGCAAACCCTTTCAGCTCCTTCAGTACTTTCTATAACTCCTCCATTGGGGACCCTGTGCTAAGTGAGTTGGTTGGTTGCAAGCATCTGCTTCTGTATCAGGCTCTGGCAGAGCCTCTCAGGAGACACGTATAAAAGGCTCCTCTCAGCAACCACTTCTTGGCATCTGAAATAGTGTCTGGGTTTGTTGTCTGAATAAGGGATAGATTCCCATGTGGGGCAGTCTCTGCACGGCCTTTCTTCAGTCTCTGCTCCACGCTTTTTCTTTGTATTTCCTTTAGACAGGAGCCCCTGTGCATTAAGAATTTTGTAGATGAGTGGGTGGCCCCATCCCACAACTAGGGTGCTTGCTTAACTTCTGGATATGGTCTGGACAGGTTCTCCCTCCCCGTTTTTGGGCATTTTAGCTAATCTCATTCCTATTGAATTCTGGGAGCCTCTTACTTTCCTGGTATCTGGGATTTTCTGGTGGCTACCCCCAGTTCTCCATTCCCCATTGCTACACAGCTCTGTTCAAATTCCTGAACCTCTGCATATCATCCCCCCCTCCTCTCTTCCTCCCAAGTCCATCTCACCCTCTATTTCCTGTGAGTATTGTGTTCCCCCATCTAAGAAGGACTTAAACATGTACATTTTGGTCTACCTCCTTCTTGAGCTTCATATTGTCTGTGAATTGTATCTTGGTTATTCAGAGCTTTGGGTTCAATATCCACTTATCAGTGAGTGCATACCATGTGTGTTCTTTTGTGATTGGGTTACATCACTCAGGATAGGATTTTCTAGTTCCATCCATTTGCCTAAGAATTTTATGGTGTCATTTTTTTTAAATAGCTAAGTAATACTCCATTGTGCAAATGTACCACATTTTCTGTATCCACTCCTGTGTTGAAGGACATCTGGGTTCTTTCCAGCTTCTGGCTATAATAAATAAGGCTNCNATGAACATAGTGGAGTATGTGTCCTTGTTATATGTTAGAGCATCTTCTGGGTATATGCCCAGGGGTAATATAGCTGGGTCCTCAGGTAGTTCTATGTCCAAATTTCTGAGGAACCGCCAGATAGATCTCCAGAGGGATTGTATCAGCTTGCAATCCCACCAATAATGGAGGAGTGTTCCACATTCTTCACATCCTTGCCAGCATCTGCTGTCATGTGAGTTTTTGATCTTAGTCATTCTGACTGGTGTAAGGTAGAATCTCAAGGTTGTTTTGATTTGCATTTCCCTCATGACTAAGGATGTTGAACAATTCTTTAGGTGTTTCTCATCCATTTGCTATTCCTCAGTTGAGAATTCTTTGTTTAGCTCTATCTTTTTTAAATACGGTTATTTGGTTCTCTGGAGTCTAACTTGAGTTCATTGTATATATTAAATATTAGCCCTCAAGCAGATGTAGGATTGGTAAAGATCCTTTCTCAATCTGTTGGTTGCTGTTTTGTCCTATTGACAGTGTCCTTTGCCTTACAGAAGCTTTGAAATTTTATGAGGTCCCATTAGTCAGATCTTAGAGTATAAGCCATTGGTGTTCTGTTCAGGAAAGTTTCCCCTATGCCCATGTGTTCGAGGCGCTTATCCAGTTTCTGTTTTATTAGTTTTGGTGTATCTGGTTTCAAGTGGAGGTCCTTTATCTACTTGGACTTGAGTGTTGTACAGGGAGATAAGTATGGATTGATTTGCATTCTTCTACATGTTGACCACCAGTTGAACCAGCACCATTTGTTGACAATGCTGTCTTTTTTCCACTGNATGGTTTTAGCTCCTTTGTCAAAGATCAATTGACCATAGGTGTGTGGGCTCATTTCTAGATCTTCAATTGTATTCCATTTATCTACCTTCCTGCCACTGTACCAATAACATGCAGTTTTTTACTATTACTCTGTAGTACAGCTTAAGGTCAGGGATGGAGATTACTCCAGAAGTTCTTTTATTGTTGAGAATAGTTTTTGATATCCTAGGTTTTTGTTATCCCTCCTTTTGTTGTCTAAATTCTCTAATTAGAACTCTATGTTGAATAGATAGGGAGAGAGTGGACAGCCTTGTCTAGTCTCTGATTTTAGTGTGATTGTTTCAAATTTCTCTCCATTTAGTTTGATGTTCACTACTGGTTTCCAGTATAGAGGTTTTACTATGTAAGGTATGACCCTTGAATTCCTGATCTTTCCAAGACTTTTAATATGAAGGGATGCTGAATTTTGTCAAATGCTTTTTCAGCATCTAATGAAATGATCAAGTGGTTTTTTTTCTTTGAGATTGTTTATGTAATGGATTACGTTGGTGGATTTCTGTATATTGAACCATCCCTGCATCCCTGGGATGAAGCCTACTTGATCATGATGAATGATCATTTGATGTGTTCTTGGATTCTGTTGGCAAGAATTTTATTGAGTATTTTTTCATCAATGTTCATAAGGGAGATTGGTCTGAAGTTCTCTTTCTTTGTTGGGTCTTTGTGTATTTTAGGTATAAGTGTAATTATGACTTTATATAACAAACTGGGTAGTGTTGCTTCTGTTTCTATTTTGTGGAATAGTTTGAAGAATATTGGTATTATGACTTCTTTGAATTAATTCTGAGCTAAACTCTTCTGTTCCTGGCCTTCCCCCCCCCCATTGGAAAAATTTTATTGACTGCTTCTACTTCTTTAGTAGGTTTAGATAATTTATCTGATCCTGATTTAACTTTTTTACCTGGTTTCTGTATAGAAAAATTTCCATTCCATCCAGATTTTTTCAACTTTGTTAAGTATAGACTTGTAGTAGGAGCTGATGATTTTTTTGTATTTCCTCAGTTTCTGTTGTTATGTCTCCCTTTTTGTTTCTGACTTTGTTAATTTGTATACTGTCTCTGTGCCCTCTGGTTAATATGGATATGGGTTTATCAATCTTGTTGACTTTCTCAAAGTACCAGCTCCTGGTTTTGCTAATTCTTTGTATAGTTCTTTTTGTTTCTACTTTGTTGATTTTAGCCCTGAGTTTGTTTATTTCCTGCTTTCTACTCCTCTTTGGTCTATTTGCTTCTTTTTGTTCTAGAGCTTTCCGGTGTACTGTCAAGCTGTGAGTGTATACTCTCTCCAGTTTCTTTTTGGAGGCACTCAGAGCTATAAAGTCTTTAATTCATTTCTTTATTTCTTCTTTGACCAAGTTCTTGGTGAATATAATGTTGTTTAGCTTCCATGTGTATGTAGGCTTTCTGTTGTTTTTGTTGTTATTGAAGACCAGTTTTAGTTCATGGTGATCTGACAGGATGCATGGGATCATTTCAGCCTTTTTGTATCTGTTGAGACAAGTTGTGTGACTGATTGTAGGGTAAATTTTGGAGTAGGTACCATGATGTGCTGAGAAGAAGTTATACTCTTTTCTTTTACTCTATAAGTATCTGTTAAATCTGTTTGGTATATAACTTCTATAAGTTTCATTTCTGTTTAGTTTCTGTTTCCATGACTTGTCCCATTGATGAGAGTGGGGTATTGAAGTCTCCTTTTATTATTATGTGAATTTCAATGTGTGCTTTGAGCTTTAGTAAAGTTTCTTTTATGATTGTGGGTGCCCTTGCATTTGGAGTATAGATGTTCAGAAATGAAAGTTCATCTTGGTATATTTTTCCTTTGATGAGTATGAAGTGTTCTTCCTTATCTTTTTTTGATAACTTTTGGTTGAAAGTCTATTTTATTCAATATAAAAATGGCTACTCCAGGTTGTTTCTTAGGACTGTTTGCTTGGAAACTTGTTCTCCATTCCTTTACTCTGAGATAGTGTCTGTCTTTGTCACTGAGGTGCGTTTCCTGTATGCAGCAAAATTCTGGGTCCTGCTTACATATCCAGTCTGTTAGTCTATGTCTTTGTATTGAGGAATTCAGTCCATTTATGTTAAAATATATTAAGGAATAGTGATTGTTGCTACATGTCATTTTTGTTATTTCAGAGGTAGAATTATGTTTGGGTCGCTATCTTCTTTTGGGTTTGCTGAAAGATGATTACTTTTTTTTTTTTTGCTTTTTCTAAGGAGTAGTTTCCCTCCATGTGTTGGAGTTTTCCATCTATAATCCTTTGTAAGACTGCATTTATGAAGAGATATTATATAAATTTGGTTTTGTCATGGAATAGCTTTGGTTTTTCCTCTATGGCGATTGAGAGTGTTACTGGATATAGCAGCCCAGGCTGGCATTTGTGTTCTCTTAGGGTCTGTATGACATCTTCCCAGGATCTTCTTGCTTTCATAGTCTCTGTTGAGAAGCCTGGTTTAATTCTGATAGGTCTGCCTTTATATGTTACTCGACCTTTTCCCCTTACTGCTTTTAATATTCTTTCTTTGTTATGTGCATTTTGGTGCTTTGACTATTATGTGATGGGAGGAATTTCTTTTCTGCTCCAATGTATTTGGAGCTCGGTAGGCTTCTTATATCTCTATGGGCATCACTTTCTTTAGGGAAGTTTACTTCAATAATTTTGTTGAAGATATTTGCTGGCCCTTTATCTTGGCCCTTTAAATATCACTTCTATAGCTATTATCCTTAGGTTTGGTTTTCTCACTGTGTCCTGAATTTCCTGGATGTTTTGGGTTAGGAGCTTTTTCCATTTTGTATTTTCTTTGACTGTTATACCAATGTTTTCTATGGTATCTTCTGCATCATAGATTGTCTCTTTTATCTCTTATGTTCTGTTGGCTATACTCTCATCTATGATTCCTGATCTCTTTCCTAGGTTTTCTATCTCCAGGGTGTCTTCATTTGTGATTTCTTTATTCCTATTTCCATTTTTATATCCTGCATGGTTTTGTTCAATTCCTTCACCTTCTTAGTTGTGTTTTCCTTTAAGGGATTTTTGTGTTTTCCCTTTAAGGTCTTCTACCTGTTTACCTTCATTCTCCTGTATTTCTTTAAGAAAGTTATTTAAGAGACTTCTTAAAGTCCTGTAACATCATCATGAAATGTTATTTTATATCAGAGTCTTGCTTTTCTGTGTTGGGTTATGCAGGACTTACTTGGTGGGAGAACTGGCTTCTGATGTTCCCTAGTAGACTTGGTTTCTATTATGTAAGTTCCTGTGCTTGCTTTTTGTCATCTGGTTACTTCTGGTGTTAGTTGGTCTTGCTGTCTCTGACTGGAGCTTGTCCCTCCTGTGGGCCTGTGGGCCTGTGGGCCTGTGGGCCTGTGGGCCTGTGGGCCTGTGGGCCTGTGGGCCTGTGGGCCTGTGGGCCTGTGATCTTAGTTGTGTTAGCATTCCTTGGGAGACCAGCTCTCTCCTGGCAGAATTTGGGTGCAGAGGGCTGTGGGACAGTCTTATCTCCAGGGCACAGATGGAGACGGGAAAGATCTTGTCCCTGGCTGTTCTGCTATTCCTGTGCCCTCATGCTTCTGGCAGGTCCCTCCTTGGACAGTCATTGGAGCAAAAGTGGTTATCTTACCTTTGGGATTAGCAGTGAGAATATTCCTGGGAGAGCAGCTCTCACTGGTGGGATTTGGTTGTGGAGGGCTGTGGGACCACCTTAGCTCCAGGTCACAGATTGAGACCAGCTAAAGTTATTTTATTGTACAAGATTATTCTACATAACCTGGATTTTTGTTTTTTAATATGAAGTTGAATATTGTTCTTTAATGGTCCATAAAGAATTATGTTAGAATTATGGGCACACACCTTTAATCCCAGCACTCAGGAGGCAGAGGTAGGCAGATTTCTGAGTTTGAGGACAGCCTGGTCTACAGAGTGAGTTCCAGGACAGCCAGGGCTACACAGAGAAACCCTGTTTTTGAAAAAAAAAAAGAATTATGGTGGGGATTATGATGAATCTTTAGATTGCTTTTGGAAGAATGGCTACTTGTAGTATACTAACTCTACGGATCTGTTCCACAAAATGGGAGATCTTTCCATTTCTGATATATTCATCAAATTCTTTCTTCAAATACTTGAAATCCTCATTTTATAGGTCTTTCACCTCAATAAATTTTATATTATTTGTACCTATTGTGAAGAGTGTTGTTTTCTGATTCCTTTCTTATCCAAGTTTTTATTTGTGTATAGGAGGGCTACTGATATTTTTTGATATCTTCTATCCAGCCACTTTGTTGAAAGCGCTTATCAGCTGTAGGGGTTCTGTGGTAGAATTTTTGAGGTCATATATGTATGTTATTATATTGCCTGAAAATAATACTTTCATTTCTTCTTTTCAATTTGTATCCACTTTATTTTCTTTAGTTGACTCACTGCTATAACTAGAATTTCAAATGCAATATTGAATAGATATGGATAGAGTGGACAGCCATGTGTTATTCCAGATTTTAGTGAAGTTGCTTTGAGTTTTTGCACATTTAATTTGATGTTTGCTGTTGACTTGTTGTAAAAACCTTTCTTATTTTTAGTTATGTTTCTTGTATCTCCGATCTCTCCAAGACTTTTATCTTGGGTATTGGATTTTGTTAAAGGTGTTTTCAGCATCTAATGAGATGATCATGTGGTTTTTCTTTTTAAATTTCTTTACATGAGGGATAACATTGAAAAACCGTCGGAGATTGAAGCATCACTGCATCTCTAAATACAGCCTATGGATCATAGTGGAAGATTATTTATGTGTTTTTATGCCAAAATAAAATACTCTAAGAGTATATCACTGAGTATTTTTGTATCAATGCTCACAAGAGAAATGAATTTGTAATTTTATTTCTTTTTTTGTTGTTGATTCTTTTTTATTTTGGTTTTATGATGACTGTGACCTCATAAAATGAATTAGACAAAGTTTGAACAGTGCTTCCTTTGTGTCCCAATATTTTTGGTATATTGTACATCAATTTTCATTGTATTATGGGAAATCTTTAATTTCTTCTTATTTATTCCTTGACCAGTAGTCATGCAGTAGAGACATGTTCACTTTCTATGAGTGTGCAATATTTCAACATTTTCTTATATCTGTTAAGACTTGCTTTGTGACTGAGTATGTTGTCAAATTTTGATAATATTCTGTGAGGTACTTTGAAGAACGTATATTCTTTATGTTTAGGTGAAATATCCATAAGTATCTCTTAGGGCTATTTGAGTCATAAAATCTTCTCATTCAATTATTTCTGTTTAGTTCTGTCCATTGGTCAGAGTGTGGTATTGAAGTCTCCTACTCTATAGTGTGATGTTTATGTTAAGCTTTAAGCTTTAGTAATGTTTATTTTTACATATGTAGTGCCCTAGTATTGGGGGCAGATATGTTCAGCACGATGTCACATTGATACTTTTTCCTTTGATGTATATGAGGTGTCCTTTCCCATCTCTTTTGGTTAATTTTGGATGGAAGTCAATTTTGTTAGATATTAAAATGGGACCAAAGTTTGCTTCTTGAGTCCATTAACTTGGGAAACCTTTTTTTTCCTAACCCTCTAATCATAGGTAATGTCTGTCTTTGATATTTAGGTGTACTATTTATATGCAGCAGAAGGTTGGATCTCATTTTTGCATCCAGTCTGTTAGCTTATGTCTTTTTATTGGAGAATTGAGTCCAGTGATGGTGAGAGACAATAAGGACAAATGATTGTTTAATCCTGCTATTTTGTTGTTGATGGAGCTGGTAGGAGAGAGAGAGAGAGAGAGATAATAACATAATTCTACCTCTGAAATAACAAAAATGACATGTAGCAACAATCACTATTCCTTAATATATTTTAACATAAATGGACTGAATTCCTCAATACAAAGACATAGACTAACAGACTGGATATGTAAGCAGCTTACTGGATATGTAAGCAGGACCCAGAATTTTGCTGCATACAGGAAACGCACCTCAGTGACAAAGACAGACACTATCTCAGAGTAAAGGAATGGAGAACAAGTTTCCAAGCAAACAGTCCTAAGAAACAACCTGGAGTAGCCATTTTTATATTGAATAAAATAGACTTTCAACCAAAAGTTATCAAAAAAAGATAAGGAAGAACACTCAAATGTTTCTACCCCATTTTAACCTATTATCTAAAGGCAGTCAGAATCTGCAGCTGTGGAGTTTGAATTGTATGTAAAATTATCATGGTACTACCTACATTGAGTCTAGCTTTCATCGAAGTATCCATGGAACTCCAAACGACAAATGACTTATATAGCTATATTTTATATAAATTATAATTGTTATAATTGTAATATAAGCATAAATATGACATGTGTTTCTATAAGCCATAATTATCTGTGTGCATACAATTATTTATATAACAAGTTAGGAAAAATGTGACCATTAATTTAAGTTTAGAATTTTTCTAATACAAAGGGTAAACAGCTCCTCACTTAGATAATGTGCCTAAGCACTGTTTTTTTTATTCTCATTGATTATGCAAAGGAGTCTGTTGTCACACAAACTCACATGCACACATATTCCTCACACTCACAGTGTATATGGATCTGCAAATCTATTTAGAAAATACAGTGGAATTTTTTTTAACCCTCAGTTTGACTTGTCTTCTTAGCTGCCACCCACAGAAAGAGTGATGAAATTTCTATGTGATGCATGCTGTTTCCTGTAGGATTCTGTTGTATAGGAGTTGGAGTATTATTACTTACAGCAGTTGGAGTAATGTCTATAGAAGTTAGATTGAAGTTATATGAAGCATATGTGGTATTGCCTCCTGCTTCAGTTGGAGCAGTGTCATCTTTGGTAGTTAGATAGTTAAGATAGTCTCAGCTGTGACACCATTTGTGGAAGTATCAGGCTGGATGCTGCTAGGAGGAGAGTGATGACATTGGCATCTCTACATTTGCTGACAGAAGCAGCAGAAGCAGTTGTGATGGCAACCATAGTTGTTGTAGCAGAAGTGGCTTCCACACTATGAGAGGAGTGGGTGGCTTGCATTGTTGGTTACTAAGGTGGTTAGGAGGAGAGGAGGCAAAGGAGAAAAGGAGGGCTGGAGGGTATCTAAGACATGAGCCTAATAGTGAAGGGCAAGGGTTCATGCTTCCAAGAGAACAGGATGCAGGTAGTAGTTTAGACCAAGTTCCCAGACCCTTTCAGGATCATTGTCTTTCCCATAGCTGTTAGATTTTTAGGGGGTATTGATTTAGATAGTTTAATTTTCTCTTCAGAAATGCAAATAATCAGAGAGAGAATAGAAACAATAAAATAAAAGACAATTATATTCCAATATATACCCCATCGCCTTTTGATTTTCTTGAAATATACTTCTTCTCTAGAATTAAAAGAAAATATAAAATTTTCTATAAGAACAATAGTCCCTTAGTCAATTTGGGGCCTGTTTTTAAAGTGACTTTGTGTTCTATGAATTATACATGTTCAAGTACAGCACTGAAAATGATGGGTTCTTACACACATTAAACAAACTTTGGGTTGTTGATAATTTTCATGATAGTATGAATGCTCTGTTATAAAGCTGCTATGGATTATTGAAGGAATTGTGGTATGACAGTATATGTTCAGTATACATATAATATATTTTTTTAGTGTTTTGCATGCTAGATTTGTTGATTCCATGAATGTAGAAACCTCATTGGGTTAAATATAATAATGACACCTTACCCATTAATTTTTAGGAAATGCTGTGTGGGTTTATACCACCTTGTTCTTTGATTAGTAATTATTTTATGGGTGACACTCTGTCTTTTCATCTATTTTCATCATTGTACATTACAGTTTTATTTCCCCTAGTGACCACTTTATCTTCTGGAACAAGTTTGGTTTCTGGAAGGATTAATTTTATGGAAATAAAACAGTAAGTGTTACAGTAGTCACAACAATTACAACACTTGATGGTATATAATGCTGCTCAGCTCTTTATTTTAATTTTGTATAATGCTTGGTTAAAGGTTGTTTCTTAAGCCTTTAAAGATTATTTCTCAGAAAATTACTCATTAAGTTGGCTGAAGAGCTCATTTAATATTCTTCAGAAACTCCAAAATCTATTAGGGACTCTTGGGGTGACAGGAGGCTGAGCTGTTATTACATTGGAAGGTAGTATTTTATTTGATTTTTCTATGACAGCAGGTCGAGTAGGAGGATTGCTGGGAGGTCCATCAGAGGGAGGAAGAAGGGGAGGTTTATGAAATTTTGGAACAAAGGGTCGAATATATGGTTGAACAAATTCTGGACCATAGTGAGGAGGATGAAGAAGAAGAGGAGGAGTAGGAACTAGATGTATTGATCCTTCAGAATGATGTTGTCTTAGACACTCACCACACTGTGGGAGGAAGAAAAGAAACAATTTTAAATTAGATATTTGCTAAACAATTATTAGCATATAGTCTTTCTTATCAAGGTCTAATTTTAGATAGCTTCTAAAAGTCCTACTCTCCCAGGTCATCTGCCCACCTGAGTTTGTAAGTCATGTTCTCTAAAAGATTCTGTAACACTGGAAGCAGGAGAAGTTAGAGATTTCATGTTGCAGACAACTGTCTATTGACTTATAATAAAGGTTCTTTCTACTGCAGAGAAGCATGTAACAATTAGGCTCAATGAGATCAGAGTGGCCACTTACTCATGACCTAAAAAGACAAAATAAAACAGGGAATCTTCTCAGGGCCCCCTTCCACTGTTTTGGTCTTTACCCATATTTACTATGATCTTGATACATTCATCGATGTCACAGTCCAGGAAGGGAGGGAAGAAACATGGTATTTGTCTTCTGAGCATGGGTTACTGTGCTTATTACATTTTGTTGTTCCACCTGTGATTTTGAAATTTTTAGATTATATTTCTTTCAAAATCAAAAAATAAACTTGAAGGGAAACTGGTGGGAATTCAATAGAATCTAAAAGGAATAAAAGTCAAAATAGTCCAGTGTGGATAATGGGTTTGTGGAACCAGGTTGGGGATACTAGCTTGAGTTCAAAGAAAATCCACCCATTTGGAATATGAAAATGCCACACAGAAGCTTGTGACTTCTTGTTAATTAAATATTCATAAAACAAATTGGGGCTACTCACTACTGTGATATTGGACGTAATTTTAGTAACTGTGAAAGGACAATGTTTCAAATACAGGTCAAAGAGATGCTGAATTGTTGTCTGTGTAGTGTAAATGCTGTGGTTGTATCATGTACCACCTAGATGACTAAAGAAAAATCTGGTTTTTGTTTGTTTTTTTGTTTGTTATGCCCCTTAGAAAATTATAGTCATATATGCTTCCACACTCCGGAGTCATAAGATTATCTGTGTTATAATGATGTTCATGGCTGAGTCCTATTCAGAGCATATTTCCTATGAGTTTTGAATATTGTCTATACGTCTAGGAATTGCTTGCCTGGGTAGAGCACTCAGTGGACACTCATTGACTCCCTTTCTATGGTAAAACCTAGTTTAGGGATTTTTCCTAAGGTTCAACAGTAAAAGTAAACACAGTTAAAATGTGTTGAAGGAAATAACTGCTTTAGAAAGTTGAAGTGCTTTTGATCAATGAAAGGTGAAAAATTGTTTCAGTGGCAGGGATGTCTTTGATATGATGTGAGAAGATGATAGAACACAAAGAACCATGTTAACCAGAGGGAGAGTGTGTGCTCTTGTTCCTCTGCTGCTGATTCTAAGTCAAATTGGTCTAGAACAATTCATTGATTCACCTGTTGAGTCCTTTCTCTTAGTTGTCCAACTGACACATTGCCTTTACCAATTCCAAAGTTTAGGCTAACCCTGAACACTTGTCCCTTCAAGGTCAACTACATAAGCAGTGGTAAAAACATGCCATGGTCAGTCTATGGAATTACTTTTGTGTCCTTAGGCATGGCTTTTTAATCCTCTCACGTTTTTTTGGTTTGCTCTCTCCAGTTTTGTAGAGGTATATAAATTTCCATGTTGACACCAACTTCATATGAACAAATTCAAGGAATCTGGGGCTGATTTCCTCATTCACACAGTTAACAATATTAAAATAAATGGATGCAGAGCCATATCATTGTTGAAAAGCGGCTATTATTTATAACTTGTATTGGACTCCCCTCTGTCATATGCACCATTATCAGACCTAATATTAGGTGCACCCTCCCACTGCAGAAATCATTGCTCCCACCCACCCATCTAAAAAAAAAAAAAAACCACAACACTACAAAATGATATCCTGATTGGGACCCCTGTTGGGAAATAGCAAACACACCTGGGAGAATCCCCTAGAGTTAATGATGAGGATTCAAACAAAGTACTTACAAATGTTGGGGGAAGTTATTTGAGAAAGAATTGTTAGAGAAGATACAGAGATAGAAACTTGGATAGACACCTTGACTGAGAGAAGAACACTCTAGCAGCCTCAGATTTATAACTAGATAATGTATATACAAGTAAGAGGAGAACTCAGGCCCTCTTCTCTCTATGAGAAAGCACGGGAGCATGTTTCCACCAACTCATTTGCTTCCTGGTTCTCTGTTCCACTCCCCTGACATAAGAAAAATTAGAGTAGAGAACTAACATATGCGAAGCAATGAGCTTCCAGAGTTCCATTGGAAGAGTCCTACACAGAAACAGAGTCAGAGTGTCATGGGTTAAAAAGACAGGATTTTTCATGTATTACCATGCACGGAATACAAAATTAATTACAATGCAAATAATCAATGCTGAATCTGTCCTAGTTTATATTTTTTGGCTTCTGTTGTGCCATTATCAAGAGAGCAGATTTTTTTTTATTTTTAATATCTAAAGATTGAGTCTGTGGCTTACTAGAAAATGAACCCTGTATGCCTTTATTTATTGTGCCACTGTTCATAGTAACCAAGCTTAAAATCAGCCTTTCTTTAACAGACAAATCTATAAAGACAACGTGGCACATACATCTAATGGAATTTCATTCTCCCTCAAGAAAAGATGAAATTGTGTTGTTTGCAAGAAATCCATGGAGCTAGGGATCATCATGCCAAATGCCTTGATTCAGTCCCCCAAGCAAAAGATCGAAGCATCTACCCAGAAATGTTCTTGTCTATAGGAAATATGGGAACAAATTGTGGTGCAGAGGATCTGAAGAAAAGGCTATCCAGCCACCACCCCACCTAAGAATCCATCTCATCTGCAGACACCAAACCCAGACACTTTTGCTGATGTCAAGAAGTTCTTGCTATCAGCATAGTATGGTATGGCTGTTCCCTGAGAGGTTCTGTCTGCATCTGACCTATACTGATGCAGATAATAACAGCCAACCATGGGACTGAGCCTGGAAACCCCAATGAAATATCTAGTGGAAGGAATGAAGGAGGTGAAGGGGATTGGAACCACACAGGATGAACAATATGAACTAACCAGACCACTTAGAGCTCCCAGGGACTAAAGTACCAACCAAGGAGTATACATCAGGGATTCATGGCTCCAGATGCATATGTATCAGAGGATGGCCTTATTTGACATCAATGGGAGGGGAGGCCCTTGATCCTCTGGATGCTTGATGCCACATAGTAGGGGGAATACTAGATCACAGAAGCAGGAGTGGGTGAGTGGGAGCAGGATCACCCTCAGAAGGCAAAGGGGAGCGGGTAGAGGGGATAGGGAGTTTGGGGAGGGTTAATGAGGAAGGATTTGTTAAAAAAATAAAAGGATTATTAAAAAAACCTGAAGTGGGCCTTCTATTATATTCTTCTCTCTTCATTAGAGTGTGTAGAGAATAAAGACATTCCTAAGAAAATAAACATCAATCTTTCCTTTCCTTACAGATCTTAGTCCTTAAGATCTTACTGTGCTAGCTTTTACTCTGAACTCATTCTATCTTTGCATCTCTGTAGTAAAGGTCAGGCACATATGCCATGTTCACTCCTCATGGTCCCTCACAGTTCTATTTGCCTCTTTCCTCCCATATGTCTTATAATTTTTATTCATATTATTTATGAACTATATTATTTCATGATACATCTATGTTACTAGTGCTCTATCTTATTATTTCACTGACTCATGGTAGACATGAGATATAAGGTGTTCCATTTTAAATGTTGATCACTGCAGGCAATGTTATTCAGCGTTTTACTGTAAATTATCTACAGGTAGAGTATAGAAAAGACAGTTCACGTTATTTTTTGTTATTGATGTAACAAAGAATTTGCTGAATATTTTTGTGTTTCCTTTTGGACATCCTGATATTGATCTGGATATTATGCAGTAGTAAACTTTTTGGGTACATCTGCTATTTTACTAATGATTTCATACAATCTCTGTGAATATTATATTAAAACAGATTTTCAAAATGGAAACTAAAGCACTTGATTGGTAATTCACCATTAATTTACAGCTTGTATATATTCGGATATACAGAAAAGTAAATTAAATAGCCTGACATAAAACTTAATAAGAGAACATGAAGGTTTGTGGCAGGGACAATTGATACTCACCAGGAAGCATCCTGTAAGAACCCAGAGGTCAAAGACCAAATACATTGGCTTCATCTTTCCATAACCCCTGATAGAGCACAATGGCTGGTTAGCATTATTTTTTAAAATGAAATGGCATTATTTGGAACATGTCATAGCACATGGAGTATACGTAGTACAGTATATCTTAAAATAATTTTCTAATTCTTCTGTTGGACTGAGTATTAATGGCATAATACTTTTCAGCTCATGACATTTGACTCAAATGAAAGGGCTAGTTTTCATTTTTGAGTTATGAGCTGATGAGTGAAAATACGTCACATATTTGCTCTTGATGAGTCTGAGAGAGGATTTTAAAAAGAGAGCTTTAAAATTGTAGTTCTATAGCATCAAGTTTCTGTAAATTCATATTTGAGATAATGCCACTTTAACTTGATCATATTTAATTCATTATTACAAGTAAGTAGATAAGGAAGAAGTCTTATAAAGTATATTATAAATCATAGCACGACTTAATATATAGACTAGTTTTAACTGTATACTAAGTAATTTTGTGTACAAAAAACATTCTCAAATCTGCTTTCTATTATGCAACTGTGTTTCATCAGTAACTAGGAGAGAAACAAACAGAATTATTTAGGTCTATTTTCTTTTTGGTTTTCTCCAGATTTGTGATAATTTTCTGTAGCCAGGTTTCCTGAATCCTTCTTTTATACCAATGTACACAGTGGCCTGTCAGCTCATCTAGTCAACCCTGTTGATAGCTTCAATGTGGGAGCTGAATAATGCATGCCTTTATCGTAGGAAAAATTTTTCTCTAGGTATTAGGAGCAAATATCATATACCGGTTTTTCCTAAGCTATATTTCATATGACTCTTAAAGACGAACAAAATTTGTTGTAAGTATATACTTTAGCATAATTCTCTTTCACAATACATCTGATACTAGCCCATTACTAAGAATGTTAAAGAACCACAAGGTACAGGAACTTGGTGGACCCACTAACCCAAGATGTCAACATAAATTGTTTTCTGTTGCTTGCATACATTTCATGACTCATGGTCTTGTGAAAAATGTATATCTTAGAAGTAACCCTTTTACAAGTAGGTTAAAATGCTACATGTGAAGGATGGGCAACATTTAGAATGAAGTTAAAGGGATTCATATTCCCAGGTACCTACCTTAGAGAGATTTCTTGGCTTTTGAATGTGCTGGTCATTTGCAATCTGGTCAGTTATTTTTGAGTGGTGGAATACAGAGGACCAGAACTCTCCGCTCTTACATATGCTGCAATGTAATTTCACTGGCAATAAAGAATCACCAGTCAGAGGATAAAGCCACTTTTGCTGAGGCTTTGCAGACAGGAAGCATCCTTGCCAATTTGGCAATGTGTTCCTGCATAGTTTTCATTTATGAATGTACTCTGTCACTAAGGAGTTGAAGCTTCCTTAGGAAGCTGTACAGTGAGTCAAAATGTGATTTTATTTCAGATAAATACAGGGGGACCTTTGGTGCATTCTTTAATGTAAGAAAAAAGAGATGAGTTGTTTATTCTGATTGTTTTTTGAACATCTTTTCTCATGTGTTAATTTCATGTTATTTCCTGTGTCATCTTAAAAATAAATGTTACACAGATGTAAAACCATTTAAAAATTTGAATTTTCTTGTGATTCTAAGAGAGTGTAGGAAGCGGGGTGGTGCCATCCTAGTGGAGATGCAGTGGGGAGGGCGGGAAGTAGAGGTTGTTGATGGTGGACCGGGAGGGGAATAAAATCTGGACAGTGGAAAAAAGAAAGGATCAAATAAGTTTTAAAAAAGCAAAACAAACAAAAAATAAATGAGGAGGCTATGTCATGCAAAAAAAAGAGAGTATTTAGTAATAAAAAGGAGAGGCAGCATTAAAATCACAATTGAATACAAGTTGCTCTATTGCTAAATAACACCCACACATTTTTTCTCTGTCTTTCTCTACCTCTCTCTTTTTTTCTCTCTTTCTCTCTCTCTTTTTCAGGGTACCATGCTTAAAACATCCTTAGTTTCTAAAATGAATAACTCATCTGCTTAGATAGTCTTGATTTCAGTTTAAATTTTAACCTAAAATAATGAAGTAGTAATTTAAGTTTAAACTGGCAGATTTCTTCACATCTGATCTCATGCATTCTTCTCATATTTCACAAAGTTGACTTAGCAGAACAATTGTGTTTTGTGCTGAGAGTGAACCCAGAGCATTGTATTTCCACAGGGCATGATAATTATGTGTGTCTGTGATCACTTTTTGTGTTTTAAATTTGTGGCATTGTGTCATTAAGTTGCTCAGGCTGAATCTCTATTGTCTAGGTCAGTTGTTCTAAACTTTCCTAATGCTGTGACCCTTTCATATACTTCCTCATGTTTTGGTGAGCCCCAACCATTAGTTAATTTTGTTCATACTTCATAACTGTTATAAATCATAGTGTAAATATCTAATGTGAAGGATATCTGATAGGTGACTGAAAGAGGTCCTAACCCACAGGTTGAGAACTACTGCTCTAGGTGGTCTTGGAACTAACAGTGACTTCTGAGTGGCCATGACTGCAACTTTGTGCCATAGAACCAAGCTGACAATGATTTTAAAGAATCCAAACACACACAAACACATACACTTAAACATACACAAACAACCAGGTGTTTGGTTTGAGGCTGTCACTTAAATACTGGGAAACTGAACATGCAAAAGACATAGTAGACAAAACAAAAATGAAAACAAACCAAATCAAACAAACCCAACCAAAATTAAAAGAGCCAAAATGTTTAAAAATTATCATTGAGTTACCTTTGTGTTGTCAAACTACTTCTGGGGATGAGGCCTGAGACACCTTTAGAGAAAATACCAAGTATGTATTACTTGCAAATATCTTTCTTGTATGGATGGGAAGCCCATGTACACTCCCTGCATCAGTGTAAGGACTCCATTGGTCTAAGTACTGCATGTGTTGCATTAAGTTCATATGGATGTCAGCCCTGATGGATACAGGAGATCCTGTTTCTCTGGAGTCATTACTCTTCACTGGATCTTACAATGTTTCTGCATGGGTAGACTGGGAGGGTTATGATGAAGAAACCCTAGTTAAGACTGAGTGTTCCAAATTCTTTCATTCCTTGCACATTATCCAGTTGTGTGTCTGTTTAGTTCAAATCTACTCTAAGAGGAAGTCTTTTCAATGAGGACTGAGTAAGGTACTAATCTATTAGCATATCAGCATTTCATTATGAGTTTCTTTATTGCTATGTTGTCTTATTAGAATAATAGTATTAGGTTTTCCTTTAGGACCATGACCCATGTAATCACAGATTTTTGACTACTTTAGCAATGTCAGGTATGGGTTCTATCTAGTACAGTGGGCCTTAAATCCAGTCAAAAATTGGTTGGTTACTCCCATAATGTTTGTGCCACAATGTCACCAAAATTTTTTACAGAAGTATCTCTCTTATAAGGTGAATGAACAAAAAAGAGAGCAGTACATATCGACAGAAAGAAAAATGATCACTAATTCATGGCTTTCACAGCTTGGAAATTGATCTTTGAGTATAATCCGAATGTTCCAATTTCATGAATATAAACAGGCATACAATTTCACTTTAAAGGTGCTATATAAATCAAACAATTTAATTTGTCTTTCAAAGTCTCTCTTTTGTAGTATTCTTGAATTTATCTTAATTTTTTCTTAATTTTTTTTGAGAATTTTGTAATTAGTACTACAGCTAGAGAATACCTACCTTTCTCTCTACACTTTCTAGACTCTGGATGCCTTCTTCCACTTTCTGATTTCTTCATTGTTTATTATTGTTAGAAATAGATACTTGTGTCTATTTGTATCCATTCATGTATATATTTATATGCTAATAGATATAAATAACCTACTGATTTTCTTTTACCTTTTTTTATATGTAAGTGTCCATGGCTGAAGGCTTGGGATTGCACAACCTATGTGCATGTTTGTCCCTGGAAGAGACTAAGTCTCCCCCTTCTCAGCAGCTATTAATAACCTGTAGCTCTTCATTTGATGGAGGGACTATGCAGGATTTCCCCTGACCATGTAGCTGTGTAACCTGCTGCTGTCAGTGTGCTGGCCAGCACTAAATCTTTATATATAAATATAGCTCTCACTCGTCAAAAAAGTTTTCTCTTTCCTTTAACTAACAGAGATTATTGCAGATAAACAGCTGACCAAAATGTGGTAAATAAGTTCATCGAGTGTCCAGTGTTAACAGATGCATCTGTCATGGAACCCTAATTCACCTGCACATCCTCTCTTCTTCTCCACCCTGCTCTGTCCATATCAGACCTAGAACTAACCAAAGTAGTCAACCTACTTAGATCTCATTGCAAAAATACAAACTCTATACAAGATCAAGCCAATATCTTCTCTCTAAAACCTGCCAGTCTTGTAGAAATGCTTGCCAATAATAATTGCGTAGGTAATCTCCAGAGCACAGACTTTAAACGAAAAATCATCAGCATCATCAAAGGACTCAGAGTATTTAAAAGACTCAAAGCATCAGCTCAATGAAACCACGGAGAAAGAACTTAGGAAAATCAAACCACAGTGATGCCCAAGAAAACACAAAGTTAAGGCTGATGGAAATGAAAAAGGCAATTCAGTACTTGAGAACTGAATTTATAAAAAGAAATGCTGAGAAGAACTCAAGTTGAAACAAAGATTTAGCTGGGGAAAACCCCAATAATCAGTGGAAAATCTTAAAGGACAGCCTTTCAAATAGAATGGGTCAAGCAGGAATAAAAGAGTGTCAGGAGTCAAAGATAAATAAAAATAAGATATACACAGACACACAAACACATACAAACACACACAGAGACAACACACACACACACACACACACACACACACACACAGAACATTCAGGAAATGTGGGACACTTAAAAAAACCAAAGCTCAGAATTATGGGCATAGAAACGGGAGAAGAAATTCATGCTACTGATATAAACTAGATGTTTAACAATATAATTGAAGAAAACTTCCCCAAACTAAGGAAAGTCACTCCTAGAGACATTCATGAACCAAAGAGAATGCCAAAGAGACAAGAGCAGAAAAGACAATCTCCATAGCTTATCGTATATAAAACTAAGTATACATAACTATTTTATGAAAGCTGCAAGAGAAAAAATTTACAAGTTATATATAAAGGAAAATTCAGACTAAGATGTGCTTTCCAATATAAACTCTGAAATCCAGATTAACTGTTAGCAAGTCTTTCCAAATCCCAGGACACTATTATGACCAACTTAGACTAGTGTACCCTGGAAAAGGAGGAACCTTAGATGAAATGCTCAACCATGGGGAAAGGGAACCTGTAGAGTCCATCTCCAGTAGAAAGAGAGGGCATCAAGTGGAATGATGTGATTGCCATCCCATAGTCAGAAACTCTGACCCAGAAATGTTCTTGTCTAAAAGAACTGCAAGGACAAAAATGGAGAATAGACAGAAGGAATGAAGGTTTAGTGACTGTCCCAAATTGGGATCCATCTCAAGGGGAGGCTCTGTATCAAAGGGAGGCTCCATCACCTGACACAATTAATGATTCTATGGTGTTCTTACAGACAGGAGCCTAGCATGAGTATCCTCTGAGAGGCCCAAGAAGCAGCTGATTGAGATGGACACGGATAATTACACCCAAACAATGGTCTGAAGTCCAGGAGCCCTGTGGTCAAATTAGGGAAAGGATAAAAGAAGTTGAGGAGGAGGGTGACAACATAGGAATACCACTAGTCTCCACTAACCCAGACCCTAGAGATCTTTCGGACACAGAGCCACCTGCTGGGGACAGTACACTATGACAGGGACTGTCAGCAGTAGGCCAGGATGGAGACAGCTCAGGAGCCTGGGACAAATCCTTGTAAATAAAAAGATGGCCTCTGGGACCCTGAGAAGCAAGAGACATATCTGTCTAGTGGACTCACTACAAGATTGCTGTTCAGGCACATAGTATTTACAAGCAGATATAGAGACAAGGAGTTATAAGCTTGGAGGGAGGCTCTTTGCTGAATCCCATGTAGTACAGCCTGATCAGACAAGAGGATATTGAGTTCTGAAGATTCTACAATCCCTGAACCAGGTGCAAACTGAAGATCCAAATGCACATCAACCATGAGGCTTCCAATCGTCCTTTGCTGCAGAATTCCCAGGGAGGCAACTATCTTTGTTGTTTGTACACTGCCCTGGGGGCCAAGAGGTGGCAAAGGACTGTTTACCAAAGATATCTAACAACTCACTGCCCTTCCTACCTGAGGACAAATGGAAATATCTCAACCATCATCCCAGTATCTGACAGGGGAGCCAAACACACAGGTGCCTAGTCAAAGAATTGAAAATGTTAAAAAAATAAAAATAAAAAATGTAGGAAAGAGGCTCGCAACAGCCATTGCTGTGGATTTGGGAGATATTCGGTTTTTTTTTTTGTTTGTTTGTTTCTTTTGAAACATATAAATACTGTGCAGTTTATGGCATCCTTGTGGAGAAGTGCTGTTTCTCCAGAGATCTCAAGAGTATGCACAAAGATTGCAATCGTTGTCACTAGTGGTAATGGACAAGAATAGGGGGTTAGTGTGTCACATGACATTTCTATCAAAAATGTTTATTGCCGGTATTTTTCTCTTGCATTTTAATACAAAAGATCTATGGCGCAAACAAAGTAAAAGATCTGTATGATAAGAACTTCAAGTCTCTGAAGAAAGAAATCAAAGAAGATCTCAGAAGATGGAAGCTTTTCCCATGCTCATGGATTGACAGGATCAATATAGTAAAAATGGATATCTTGTTGAAAGCAATCTACAGATTCAATGCAATCCCCATTAAAAATTCCAACTCAATTCTTCAACAAATTAGAAAGGGAAACTTGCAAATTCATCTGGAATAACAAAAACCTAGGATAAGAAAAACTCTCAATGATGAAATAATCTCTGGTGGAATCACCATGCCTGACCTAAAGCTGTACTACAGAGCAATTGTGATAAAAACTGCNTGGTACTGGTATATCGACAGACAGGTAGACCAATGGAATAGAATTGAAGACCCAGAAATGAACCCACGCACCTATGGCCACTTGATCTTTGACAAGGGAGCTAAAACCGTCCGGTGGAAAAAAGACAGCATTTTTAACAAATGGTGCTGGCACCATTTATATATATATATATATATATATATATATATATATATATATCTCAAGAAGGTGGACTCCAGAAAAATCAAATAACCCTATGAAAAAATGGGGTACAGAGCTAAACAAACAAGAATTCTCAACTGAGGAATATCCAATGGCTGAGAAGCACCTGAAAAGATGGTCAACATTCTCAATCATTAGGGAAATGCAAATCAAAACAACCCTGAGATTCTACCTCACTCCACTCAGAATGGCTAAGATCAAAAATTCAGGTGATAGCAGATACTGGCAAGGACGTGGAGAAAGAGGAACACTCCTCCATTGCTGGTGGGATTGCAAGCTGTACAACCACTCTGGAAATCAGTCTGGCGGTTCCTCAGAAAATTGGACATAGTACTACCNGANGANCCAGCAATANCTCTNCTGGGCATATACNCAGAAGATCTTCCAACTGGTAATAAGNACACATGCTCCACTATGTTCANAGCAGCCTTATTTATAATAGCCAGAAGCTGGAAAGAACCCAGATGTCCCTCAACAGAGGAATGGATACAGAAAATGTGGTACATTTACACAATGGAGTACTACTCAGCTATTAAAAACAATGAATTTATGAAGTTCTTGGGCAAATGAATGGATCTGGAGGATGTCATCCTGAGTGAGGTAACCCAATCACAAAAGAACTCACATGATATGCACTCACTGATAAGAATACCCAAGATATAATTTGCAAAACACATGAAACTCAAGAAGAATGATGACCAAAGTGTGTATACCTCACCACTTCTTAGTCCTAGGAATAAATTACCCATGGAAGAAGTTACAGAGACACAGTTTGGAGCTGAGATGAAAGGATGGACCATCCAGAGAATGCACAACCCGGGGATCCTTCCCATAATCAGCCACCAAACACAGACACTATTGAATATACCAGCAAGATGTTGCTGAAAGGACCCTGATATAGCTGTCTCTTGTGAGGCTATGCCAGTGCCTGGAAAACACAAAACTGGATACTCACAGTCAGCTATTGGATGGAACACACGGCCCCAATAGAGGAGCTAGAGAAAGTACCCAAGGATTTGAAGAGGTGGAACAATAATATGAACTAACCAGTACCCCCAGAGCTCGTGTCTCTAGCTGCATATGTAGCAGAAGATGGCCTAGTCGGCCATCATTGGGAAGAGAAGCCCCTTGGTCTTGAAAACTTTATATGTCCCAGTACATAGAAGCCAAGAGCCAAGAAGTGGGAGTGGGTGGGTAGGGGAGCAGGGTGGGAGGAGGGTATAGGGGACTTTTGGGATAACATTTCAAATGTAAATGAAGAAAATATCTAATAAAATATTGGAAAATGTTAAAAAAATAAGAAGAATAAGATCATGCTCAGTAAACATCCAATATATTTTTTGAATCTTTTTCATGCAAAGTTTGTTGAAGTCATGGATTTATAATCCTATTTGCATCAAATATAATGATGATACCTTACCCATTAGTTTCAGGAAATTCTGTGTGGATATATAACACCATGTTCTGTTATTAGTAATTATTTGATGGGTGACACTCAAGGGAAAATCTTACTGTCTTTTGATCTATTTTCATGATTCTACATTACAGTTGTATGTCTCCTAATGAACACTGCACCTTCTGGAACAAGGTTAGGTTTCTGGAAGGATTAATTTTATGCAAATAACACTGTAGGAGGTATGGTAGTCACAATGAGATAAACAGTAGATGCTTCATAATGCTGCTCAGCTCTTTATTTTCATTTTGTATAATGCTTAGGTAAAGGCTGTTTCTTACACCTTTAAAGGTTATTTCTTCCTAAATTCCAAAGTGCTTTGGTTTATTTTATTATGGCTGCAAAAGGGAATTTATTAATTGCCACAACCTCCAGAATCTATCAGTGGAATTTGTAGCAGTAGGAGTAGTTAGGGAGATGTTGGCGGCTGGTATTGTAGTTGCTTGTTCTGTGGGAGGAGGTCCAGTAGGAGGAATGCTTGGAGTAGGTGGAGGTCCGGTGGGAGGAATGCTTGGAGTAGGTGGAGGTCCGGTGGGAGGAATGCTTGGAGTAGGTGGAGGAGAAGGATTGCTTGGAGGTCTATGATGTGGAGGAACTGGTAGACAAGGAGGAGGAAAGGGTGGTCTACCAAATCCTGGACCATGGGGAGGGGGACGAGGAGGAGGTGGTCCTCTATGATCATGTCTTCCAGGGCCTCTGTGACACTCACAGGACTATGGGAGAAAACAAAACAAAACAGAAACCAATTTTAAATTAAATATTTCACAGAATTATTAGTATATGCACTTTCTTAGCAAGGTATAATTTAATATGGCTTCTAAAAGTCCAGTTTTCCCAAGACATGTGCTGGTTTGAGTTTATCAGCTAGGTTCTTTTAAAACAAATTCTGTAGTGCTGGAAACAGAAGATTTTAGAGATTTCATGTAGCATGGAATTGTCTATTGACTTATAGTAAAAGTTCTTTTTACTGGATAGAAACATGTAACAATTAGGCTATCTGAGATCAGAGTGACTTCTGGCTCATGTACCCCCAAGAAGCAGGGAATCTTTTCATGTTCCCTTTCTACTGACTTGGTCTTTACCCATGTTTATCTTGACCTCACTACACTCATTTTTATTACAGTCAAGGAAGTGAGAGGGAATACATGGTATTTGTCTTCTGAGTATGGGTTATTGTGAATATTACATTTTGTAGTTCCACCTGTGTTTCTGAAATTCTCATATTATATAAAATTTTAAAATCAATAAATAAACTTGAAGGGAATCTTGTGGGAATTCAATAGAAGTAAAATGGGAAGTCAGTCACTGCAGTGGTAACTGTGATGAAAAGAACAAACTAAGACACATGAAGCCAGGCAGACTCACCCAACCGTGAATGAACTGAATGAACAGTGTAAACAACACAGAACTTGCATATCTTGGTTCTCCCACCAAAACCTTCTCATTTAAAATGCTAACAGTTCTGTTTTTCTTCTGCCATCGATTACAGTCATATGGTCCTTAATCTATACAGCAAAATGAATAGTACTTTGTGACTCCTAACAGTGAATTGAAACTGACTAAAACAAAACATTGAAACTGCTTTTTTTTTTTTTTAAATCAGTTTTATAACCAATTCTGATGAATATGTTCCAAGTTTTAGGGGTTTTATTTTGTTTGGTTGATTGAGGTTTGGGCAGGGGGGGGGAGGTATTTCAAGATGTTCAGGTTCTTAACTGGAGCTATGAAGATGTGCTGATCTTTGTGCCACTACTCAGCTGCCAACCCATTTGTGTCCTGGGCATTGTTTTTACATCGAGAACAAGTGAGTAGGCATGAAAAAAAGTTGGGTATAGACCTTGCCAGCTCCACTGCTTTGTTTCAAGCCAATGCTCATCTGTTTTAGAACCCTTGAGAATCCTCTCACCCATAGCTATGGGAAGCAGGAAGCTATCAAGCCAAATGTAGTTTAATTCAGATAAGCACCTGTCAACATTCTAAANGTAATTCTAGGTACATTAAACCTGGAAAGATGCCAAATTGAAAAAAAAAATGGTGCTTGAAAAGGCAGTCTCTTACAAAGTAAGGAGTAACGGGAAAAGCAGACATGTTCTCGGNATTCCGAATACAGGGGTCAGATATTCCAGTCATTAAGAGGAAATCTATTTTAAGAGAAGTTTTTACTTAGGCACTTTAGAAATATCCACTCCCCTTAAATGTAAGTCATGTATTTTATCTATTGAAGTCCAAGCCATTGTCCTTGGCAAGAATCCTGGCCATAACTGCCAGATCACTGTATACATTTAATAAAAAATATTTATATATATAAAAAAAAAAGGTGTAATAGTCAACATAGTCCAGTGTGGGTAAGGCTATTGTGGATCTGGGTTTGGAGAGACTAGTGTGAGGTCAAGGAAAATCCACCCAACTGGAATATGAAAATTCCAGAGAAGCTTGTTACTTCATGTTTACTTGATATTAATAAGCCAAATTGGGGCCACTTAGCACTATGATACAGGATGGAATCTTATGAAGTGTAAAGGGATGGCCTTCGGATGAGGATGGAACTGCCTTCCAGGCTCCTCTTCTGCTTCTTGAGTCACTTGAGGAAAGGACATGTCTATGCCAAGTGTAGACTATGCTATGACAAACAGGCTTCTTACAGTCCTAGTTGGTGATAATTTACTTTGCAGCAACAGAAAATGGTTACATGGTTGTAAGTAGAATCCTCAAACTACCCTGAGAATGTATTTACCCCTTTGATCTGAGCACACAAGTTATCAATGAAAGCTTAGATGTCATTGAGTGGAAAGAAAATATATGTAAAAAAAAATCTTAAGTTCAGTTTTAGTAGATGTAGTCACTGAAATCAATCCTAAATGGAAGTAGTTTCTATAAAGGATTGGGAAATATTTCTGTAATTCAAGAGGTTAGGTTTTAATTGCAATAAATTTCAAAATATGTTATAAAGTTGGTACTTGAAGGAATAACTTAAGGGTAGCAGCGGTGGGAGATACAGATGTGCTTCATGTGATTCTATAGACTGAGTAGTTGCAATACAAGGCATTACAAATAGAGGCCAGAGAGAGGCATAATACTGTGAGAGGTATAAATACTGTGGTTGGAGTTCTACATATATCATGTACCATCTCCATGACTAAAGAAAACTGTGGGAGTTTTTGTCCTTTGGAAAATAATAATGATACATGTTCCATATCCTAATATCATAAGATTATCCATGTGATAGTGAGATTCACACCCAAGTCCTTTTCCTAAGCTCATTTGTGATTTCATGTTGCCTAGACATCTAGGCAGTGCTTGCACTTGGTGAGCACTCAGGGTCTCACTTGCTATGCTAACCCCCAGTTTAGTGATTTTTTCCTAAGCTTCAACATTAAAAATGAACAAGGTTGGAAAGTGTTGAAGGAAAAAGAAAATGCATTCGGAAGTTGGAGTGCTTTAGATAGATGAAGTGCCTCAGTGGCAGGGAAGTCCTTGAAATGATGTCGGAAGACTATAGAACACAATGGACCGTGTCAACCAGAGGGACAGTTTGTGCTCTTGTTGGGTGCTGCTGATTCTAACTCAAGCTGGTCTGCACCCCATTCACTGATTTATCTGTTGAGTCCTTTCTCTAATTTGTTCAGCAGACACATTACCTTCCACAGGTTCAAAGTTTAGGCTAACCCTAAAAATAGTGTCCCCTTAAGTTCGATTCTAGGAGCTGTGGTAGAAGATGCCATGGGCAGTTTATGGCCAGACTTTTATCCTTAGGCACTGTTTTGTAATCCTCTAAAGTTTCTTTTGTCTATCCTCTCAAGTTTTGTAGAGGCTTATACTATTCCATATCGACACCAACTTTCTTTCTCTGTTCTCTACTTCATCTCGAGCCCCCATATTTATCTGCAGATGGGCTTCACAAGAAGTTGCAGCAGGTAGGAGTGAATTCCCCTGTCTAGGCCATGTAGCCTGTACAGTCACTAATGAGTTCAGAGAATGACTTCTCCATTGTTTCCTCGGGGATTGACCTTTTCCCTTTTACTCTGTAACTGTATGTTACTTCTTTTAACTAGCACATTTCATTTAGTAAATAACCAAACCTATGTTCAATCACCCAACACCATCCCAGAGCTTAGTCCCTAAGTTCTGTTTAGATTGATCTCAGCATCTCTCATCTTTTCTCATTTTTATTTTATCATTATAATGACTTAAAAAAAAACCAACCTGAACTCTGTATTCTATTTTTGCTTCTCTCTTAACTAAAGTGCAGAGAGATTAAAGACATTCCTCAGAAGATGAAAATCCATTAAGATCATTCCCTACCTTAAAGCTCTTGTTCCCCAGGATCTTCATACTGCCAGCTTTTACTCTGACCTCTTTTTTGTTTTTTTGTTTTTTCAATTTTTAATTAGGTATTTACTTCATTTACATTTTAAATGCTATTCCCAAAGTCCCCTATACCCTCCCCCCAACCCACTCCCCTACCCACCCACTCCCCCTTCTTGGCCCTGGTGTTCCCCTGTACTGGGGCATATAAAGTTTGCAAGACCAAGGGGCCTCTCTTCCCAATGATGGCTGACTAGACCATCTTCTGCTACATCTGACCTCTGTTTTTATTTGCATCTCTAAGTAAAGGTCAGGCACATATGCCCTGCTCACTCCTCATGGTCCCTCACAGTCCTGTTTGTCTCTTTCACGCAACATGCCATATAACCTTTATTCATATTATTGATGAACTATGTTATTTCAGGATACACCTATGTTGCTAGTGCTCTCTCTATCTTACTAGTTCACTGACCCCTGTCAGACATTAGGGACAAGGCATTCCACTTTAAATGTTGATCAGTACATGCAAGGTCATTCAGAATTTTAGTTTTAATTACCTAGACATAAACTGTGGGAAAAATAGTTCACATTATTTTTATTTTTGATGCAACTTAATATTGAACATATCTGTGTTTCCCTTTGGTCTTCCTGATATTGATCTGAATATTATGCAGTAGTAAATTTTCTTGGGTATGTCTATTATTTTTGTAATGATTTATTATAAATTCTGTAACTATTAAATTTAAACAGATTTTCAAAGTGGAAATTAAACTATTTGATGGCCATTACCTCAGTAATTTGCAGATTATATATATTAGGAAATGCAAATAAATAACATTTAAAAGTCTGATATTAATGTTCATAAGAGAACATAAAGGTTTGTGGCAGGTACAATTGATACTCACCAGGAAGCATACTATAAGAACCCAGAGGCCAAAGACCAAATGGAATGGCTTCATCTTTTTGCAGCCTCTGAAAGTAAACAAAATGACTGCTTAGCATCATCTACACAATGAAATGGCATTAGTTGGAATATATATATATATATATATATATATATATATATATATATATATATTTGAGATGCTACCACTTTAACTTGATCATATGTAATTTCTTATGGCAAGGAATAGATAAGGAAGAAGTCTTTCTATTAAACACAGCAAAAGATGAAAACATGACTTCACATATAGACTAGTTTTAACAGTATACTGAGTCATTTTGTGTACAGTTAATGTTCTCAAGTCTGCTTTCTATTATCAACTGTGTTTCATCAGTAATTAGGACAGAACCAAACAGTATTATTTAGCTCTATTTTATTTTTTCAGTTGTCTCAAGGGTTTTGCTAAATTTCTGTATTGAGATGGCATGAATTCTTTCTTCACAACACTGTACACAGTGGCCTGGCAGTTCCTCTAGTCAACCCTGTTGAGAGTGTGAATGTGGGAGCTGAACAATACAAACCTAGAAAGAATCTTAGGATAGTTTTTCACTAGCCATTATGAGCAAATATCACATATCAGTTTTTCCTAAATGTTCTCCATATGATGCTCTAAACAAGCAAAATTAGTTGTAAAAGATAATACTTGAGAATAATTCTCTTTCAGAATACATCTGAGAGTAATCATCATTAAGAATGTTAAAGAACCCTAAAGTACAGTAAGGAGAAAAGGGAATTGAAGACTTCTGTGGATTCACTATCAACATGAATACTTTTCTGTTGCTTGCATAAGGTTTCAAAATGTAATACATTTTATGTCTCATGGTTTCATGTAGGTATTTACTTTCGCAGTAATGAAAAAAGAATATCTTATAAGCAGCCTATCAAAACATTGCTTCTGAAAGACTGGCAACATTTAATACAAAGGTATAGGGCTTCGTATTCCCAGGCACCTACCTTGGAGAAACTTCTTTGCTGGTGAACGTGCTGGCCAGAAGTACTCTGGTCAGTTATTTTTGAGTGGTGGAAGACTGAGGACCAGAACTCTCAGCTCTTATATATGTTGCAATGTAATTTCAATGACAATAAAGAAACACAAGCCAGAAGATAAAGCCAGGTTTGCTGATGCTTTACAGAAAGGAAGCCTCCTTGCCAATTTGGCAGTGTGTCCCTGCATGTTTTTCATTTCTGAATGTACTCAGTCACTAAGGGGTTGAGACTTCGTTAGGACGCTGTACAGTGAGTCAAATGTGATTCTGTTTTAGATAAAAATAGGGGGAATCTGAGGTGCACATTTTTTATTTTAAGAAAAAAAAGAGAAGAATTGTTTATTCTCATTGTTCTTATAGGACATCTTTTCTTATGTGTTAATCTCATGGTATTTCATATGCTATTTTAAAATAAATGTTATGTGAGAAGTAAAATATTTAAAAAATTGAATTGTGACTGTGAGAAGGAATTTAATAAGGAAAAAGACAGAATTAAAAATCACCATTGAATATATGTTGCTCTATCACTAAATAACACACAGGTTACTATGCTAATAACATCCATAGTTTCTAAAATAAATGTAATAAACAAAAAGTTGAATTTTCTTGAGGTTGTAAGAGTATTTAGTAAGAAAAACAAGAAAGCATTAAAGTCACAATTGAATGCATGATGCTCTATTGCTAAATAACACATTCTCACACATTCACTGTTTCGGTCCTCTCTCTCTCTCTCTCTCTCTCTCTCTCTCTCTCTCTCTCTATATATATATATATATATATATATATATATATATATATATATATATAATGCCAATAACTTCTATAGTTTCTAAAATAAATGACTCATCTGCTTAGATAATGTGGATTTCAGTTTTAAGTTTTAATCTGTAATTATGAAGTAGTATTTTAAGTTTGAACTTTCAAGTTTCTACACATCTGGTTTCATGTATTATTTTCACATTTACACAAAGTTGATTTAGCAGAGCCTTTTATGTTTAGTGCTGGAAGTGAACCCAGAGCATTGAACTTCCACCAGGCTTAATTTTTTTGATTTTTGGGGTCACTATTTATTTTTTAAATTTGGGATTTTATGTCATTAAGGTGCTGAGATTGAACTGCTATAGTGTTGGTGAGTAGTTATCAATTTTCCTAGTCCTGTGACCCTTTCATATACTTCATGTTTTTGTGACCCCCAAGCATAAGTTAACTTTGTTCATACTTCATAACAATTATAAATCATAATGTAAACATGTAATATGCAGGATATCTGATATGTGACCCCAAGTGATCCTGACCCACAGGTTGACAACCACTGGTCTAGGTGGTCTTGGAACTAACAATGTCTTCTGAGTGGCCATGATTGCAGATTTGTGCCATCAAACCAAGCTGAACAAATGATTTTTAAAAATACACACACACACACACACACACACACAAACACACACACACACACACACACACACACACACGGTGCTTCGTTTTACATTTTGTCTTAAATACTTGAAATAGCAAGAAATACAAATTTACTCATCTAGAGAATAGTTAGAAATCTAATGTAGTTTCTTAAATTTTATATTTTATCTCTCTTGTGAATGATTATTCTAAGATATCTAAATTCTTTTGTATTTTCTGCTTCCCACTATTCCTTCTAGATCTTCCCTACCTTTCTACCCACTCAACTTTATGTTGTTTCTCTCTCTCTTTAAAGCAAAAACTCAAGATATCAACAACAAGGAGACCACCCCCCTCTACACACACACACACACACACACACACACACACACACACACACACACACACAAATAAAAACCCACAATGGAATCAAAATAAAGAGGGAAAAGACATAGCAAACAAAACAATACAAAAGCAAAACAAATGAACCCAAACAAAGCTAAATGAGACAAAAATACCATTAATTTAGTTTTGTGTTGTCAAACTACTTTTGGGGATGGGGCCTGCCCTGAAGTGTGGCTCATATACACAGTGAAACACCTTTGGAGAAAATACAAATCATGTATTAATTGCAAATAGCTTTCTGGTAGTGATGGAAGCCCATGGGCACTCCCTGTCTCAGTGCAAGGAGTCCACTGGGCTTGAACCCGTGTAGGCATTGCACATGTTGCCTTGAGTTCATGTGTATCAGCTTTGATGTATAGAGAAGACCCTGTTTTCTTGGAATCACCAATCTCCTCTGGATCTTGCAGTCTTTCCGCATGGGTGTGATGGGAGGGCTTTGATGAAGATACTCCACTTAGGACAGAGTGCTCCAAGGTCTTTCATTCTTTGTACCTGTTGTGAGTCTATGAATTTGTTCAAATCTACTGTAAGAGGAAGCCTTTTTTAATGAGGACTGAATGAGGTACTGATATATTAGTATACCAGTATGTCATTATGAGTTTGTTTATTGCTATGTTCTCTTGTTAGAATATTAGTGTTAGATTTTTCCCTTAGGATCATGACCCATCTAATCACAGATTCTTGACCACTTTAGCATCGTCAGGTATGGGTTCTGTCTAATACAGTGGGCCTTAAATACAGCCGAAATTATTGGTTACTCCTATAACTTTCATGCCACCATAACACCAATATTTCTTGCAGGTAAATTTCTCTCATTGGTCTCAGTATTTGTAGCTAGGAGATACCAAT
The DNA here is from genome assembly GCF_900095145.1 of Mus pahari. Classification (NCBI taxonomy): domain Eukaryota; kingdom Metazoa; phylum Chordata; class Mammalia; order Rodentia; family Muridae; genus Mus; species Mus pahari. The sequence goes on along the minus strand of NC_034602.1, from coordinate 76,916,516 downwards.
ATTTATATTTCTTCTCTTGCATCATACAAAGTATCTTTTAATATCTTGAATGCCAATCAACAGGGGTAGAAATTCTATTTATGTACGAACTCAAGTTTTCTGGGTTTAATGGCATATTGAAATGTTGTCTTCAGCAGTAGGACCTTAAACTCAGGTTGTGGAGAGTAACCAATAGCCATGAAAATAGCCATTAATGTTTAGGTTTTCCATAGGACCCCTTAGTCAACAATCCATCAAGATGTAACCTAAATACTGGCAATGGAGGTTTTATTAATGGCACCAGATCTCGATTTGGGTATTGTCTTCCCTATTGTTTGGTGACTCCATTTAGATTCCTTTCATATGTGTATGTATTTTACGAAGCTTCTACGCTGGTAAGTTTCCATATGGGTTTAAATGACCTTTTCTATTAGTCTTTCTGTCTTACATTCCTTCCTTTCTCCTCTTCAATCCCCTTCCTATTTAATTCCACTATTGCAGTTTCTCCTTTGTTTCACCATTACAATACATTCTATTTCCTCTTCCTTGTTGTATTCTTTAAAACACCCTTATTTTTAAAAAATGTTAAAAGAAGAACTATAACAAGGTGTGTTTAAAAGTTTATGTAATACTTTACATTATTAATTTGAGGAATTTAAATGAAAATTTGATGACATGCAGCTTTCAGTTGTGGGGGAATTTTGCTGAAGCACTTTTACTTAAAAAACTGAATGAAAAGTACAGTTTAGTAGTTTTGGTTAATCCAGGTTTGATAAGTCTGCTCATTTCATGTTTAGAATCCTTTCCCATGCTCCATGTCTCCTTTCAAACAGAAATACATGCTATACATCTAATGGCATTGATCCTTGCAAAGATGGAGTAAATTAACAGGGAAAAAAAAAAATCATTTTGTTTCAAGCCTGAGGCTAACACATATTATTAACTGGGCTGTATGGAGCTTATGTAACAAATTTTTATCTTACTGTGTCTCAATCTCTTCTTTTGAAAGCTGTGTTTATCTCCTCTTTATAAGCCCCATTTCTTCATTCATTCTGTGGGCTATATAGTAGGTGTAAGATACAGATTAGCTGTCGTTTCATCCAATTGTGAAGGTTTAGATATGAAAATTATTTGGAAATCACAGACTTTGTATGAATAAACACAAGTTGACATTAGTTATAAATTATTGCTTCTAATGTTTATATTTTTGGAGCATAAGTGCATTTCAAAATATTATAGCAATATAAGGAATTACAAAACTCCAATTATGGTTGCTATTACTGCGATTCCACAAGCCTAAACATCACTGAGGATGGTTCTCTGAGAGAGTTAACACTGAAAGAAGCTTTCCTTTGACAATTCAGTCTGAGGCAGGATCAATCTCTCTTTCTTTTTCGATGCTAATGGAGTTATCATCCAAGGGTTTTAAGTCAGGTGTGATGTACATTATAATGGATCATTGCCACTGAAGAAAAGAGGATTAACTCTGTCAGGACAGATTGTTTCTGATAGGGTTGCAAGAACAAAAGTATTAGAGCAGCACCAAAAAAACAGAAGCACGTGGACCAAGAGAGAAATGATCATTCACGCCAATCCATGGCTATCAATCATTGTACCTAATATTCTCTGGAAGAATATTTTCATAGAGCTGATGGCTCTCATTACAGGAAATCCACAGGACAGTAGAACATGCTATTGTTTTGATGGAGACATATGTAATATTTTCCTATTATTATTGGATTAGCACACTTCCACACAAAAATACATTAACATTCATTTGACATTTGGTATCTTTTGCCCTGTGATCTCTTATTCTGTTGAAATGTATAAGCAAAAGCTATTATTTTTCCATTGGAAAATTACATAAATGGTATTATTTTATATTATTCTTAAATATTTATTTGTCTCTAGATTAATACGTTCCTAACTATCAAACTTTAGAAGATAGATTATGATTTTAAAAACTCTGTGGAAGTTTAAACTACTTTGTAATTTCCAAGCACTCAAAGTTAACAGGACAGTGAAATCAGATTAAAAACCCATACTATCAACAAACTATAATCATAGTAATTATTTATAAGGACCATCTTCTGTCCTACTTAAAGTTATAAGAAAAATTCCTCTTTATGTTCAGACAGAAAGCACATTACTTTATATCAAGCAGGAAACTGGTCTTTGCATATAATCTAAATGTTCCAAGCTTATGATTATAAACAACTATATAATTTCACTTTAAATCTGCTCTATAAACCAAAGAAATTCACTTGTCTTTCAGTATCCCGCTTTTGTAGTATTCCTAAATTTATCTTAATTTATTATTATTATTATTATTTTCTTTATTTA